>NW_027440215.1:0-202199 GCF_031893055.1 Leptodactylus fuscus
TAGATAGGCTTAACTGTCAACTTTCCCATGGCTGCGACCTTCTCAGCCCGAGCTACACTCAAGAGTACACGATCAATGAAACCCTATGGGGAAAATCAAACTCCGACATGGTACAAGTTGCAAGATCACCCAGCTAGCCTATGATGGGCTGTCACTAGATAGGCTTAACTGTCAACTTTCCCATGGCTGCGTCATTCTCAGCCCGAGCTATACTCAAGAGTACACGATCAATGAAGCGCTAAGGGGAAAGTAGAAATCCTGCTTCATACAAGTTGCCGAGTAAGCGATCAATGAAACCCTATGGTGAAAATCAAACTCCGGCATGATACAAGTTGCAAGATCACCCAGCTAGCCTATGATGGGTTGTCACTAGATAGGCTTAACTGTCAACTTTCCCATGGCAGCGACCTTCTCAGCCCGTGCTACACTCACGAGTAAGCGATCAATGAAACCCTATGGGGAAAATCAAACTCCGACATGGTACAAGTTGCAAGATCACCCAGCTAGCCTATGATGGGCTGTCACTAGATAGGCTTAACTGTCAACTTTCCCATGGCTGCGACCTTCTCAGCCCGAGCTACACTCAAGAGTACACGATCAATGAAACCCTATGGGGAAAATGAAACTCCGACATGGTACAAGTTGCAAGATCACCCAGCTAGCCTATGATGGGCTGTCACTAGATAGGCTTAACTGTCAACTTTCCCATGGCTGCGTCATTCTCAGCCCGAGCTATACTCAAGAGTACACGATCAATGAAGCGCTAAGGGGAAAGTAGAAATCCTGCTTCATACAAGTTGCCGAGTAAGCGGTCAATGAAACCCTATGGTGAAAATCAAACTCCGGCATGATACAAGTTGCAAGATCACCCAGCTAGCCTATGATGGGTTGTCACTAGATAGGCTTAACTGTCAACTTTCCCATGGCAGCGACCTTCTCAGCCCGTGCTACACTCACGAGTAAGCGATCAATGAAACCCTATGGTGAAAATCAAACTCCGGCATGATACAAGTTGCAAGATCACCCAGCTAGCCTATGATGGGTTGTCACTAGATAGGCTTAACTGTCAACTTTCCCATGGCAGCGACCTTCTCAGCCCGTGCTACACTCACGAGTAAGCGATCAATGAAACCCTATGGGGAAAATCAAACTCCGACATGGTACAAGTTGCAAGATCACCCAGCTAGCCTATGATGGGCTGTCACTAGATAGGCTTAACTGTCAACTTTCCCATGGCTGCGACCTTCTCAGCCCGAGCTACACTCAAGAGTACACGATCAATGAAACCCTATGGGGAAAATCAAACTCCGACATGGTACAAGTTGCAAGATCACCCAGCTAGCCTATGATGGGTTGTCACTAGATAGGCTTAACTGTCAACTTTCCCATGGCTGCGTCATTCTCAGCCCGAGCTACACTCAAGAGTACACAATCAATGAAGCGCTAAGGGGAAAGTAGAAATCCTGCTCCATACAAGTTGCCGAGTAAGCGATCAATGAAACCCTATGGTGAAAATCAAACTCCGGCATGATACAAGTTGCAAGATCACCCAGCTAGCCTATTATGGGTTGTCACTAGATAGGCTTAACTGTCAACTTTCCCATGGCAGCGTCATTCTCAGCCCGAGCTACACTCAAGAGTACACAATCAATGAAGCGCTAAGGGGAAAGTAGAAATCCTGCTCCATACAAGTTGCCGAGTAAGCGATCAATGAAACCCTATGGTGAAAATCAAACTCCGGCATGATACAAGTTGCAAGATCACCCAGCTAGCCTATGATGGGTTGTCACTAGATTGGCTTAACTGTCAACTTTCCCATGGCTGCGTCATTCTCAGCCCGAGCTACACTCAAGAGTACACAATCAATGAAGCGCTAAGGGGAAAGTAGAAATCCTGCTTTTATACAAGTTGCCGAGTAAGCGATCAATGAAACCCTATGGTGAAAATCAAACTCCGGCATGATACAAGTTGCAAGATCACCCAGCTAGCCTATGATGGGTTGTCACTAGATAGGCTTAACTGTCAACTTTCCCATGGCAGCGACGTTCTCAGCCCGTGCTACACTCACGAGTAAGCGATCAATGAAACCCTATGGGGAAAATCAAACTCCGACATGGTACAAGTTGCAAGATCACCCAGCTAGCCTATGATGGGCTGTCACTAGATAGGCTTAACTGTCAACTTTCCCATGGCTGCGACCTTCTCAGCCCGAGCTACACTCAAGAGTACACGATCAATGAAACCCTATGGGGAAAATCAAACTCCGACATGGTACAAGTTGCAAGATCACCCAGCTAGCCTATGATGGGTTGTCACTAGATAGGCTTAACTGTCAACCTTCCCATGGCTGCGTCATTCTCAGCCCGAGCTACACTCAAGAGTACACAATCAATGAAGCGCTAAGGGGAAAGTAGAAATCCTGCTTCATACAAGTTGCCGAGTAAGCGATCAATGAAACCCTATGGTGAAAATCAAACTCCGGCATGATACAAGTTGCAAGATCACCCAGCTAGCCTATGATGGGTTGTCACTAGATAGGCTTAACTGTCAACTTTCCCATGGCAGCGACCTTCTCAGCCCGTGCTACACTCACGAGTAAGCGATCAATGAAACCCTATGGGGAAAATCAAACTCCGACATGGTACAAGTTGCAAGATCACCCAGCTAGCCTATGATGGGCTGTCACTAGATAGGCTTAACTGTCAACTTTCCCATGGCTGCGACCTTCTCAGCCCGAGCTACACTCAAGAGTACACGATCAATGAAACCCTATGGGGAAAATCAAACTCCGACATGGTACAAGTTGCAAGATCACCCAGCTAGCCTATGATGGGCTGTCACTAGATAGGCTTAACTATCAACTTTCCCATGGCTGCGTCATTCTCAGCCCGAGCTATACTCAAGAGTACACGATCAATGAAGCGCTAAGGGGAAAGTAGAAATCCTGCTTCATACAAGTTGCCGAGTAAGCGGTCAATGAAACCCTATGGTGAAAATCAAACTCCGGCATGATACAAGTTGCAAGATCACCCAGCTAGCCTATGATGGGTTGTCACTAGATAGGCTTAACTGTCAACTTTCCCATGGCAGCGACGTTCTCAGCCCGTGCTACACTCACGAGTAAGCGATCAATGAAACCCTATGGGGAAAATCAAACTCCGACATGGTACAAGTTGCAAGATCACCCAGCTAGCCTATGATGGGCTGTCACTAGATAGACTTAACTGTCAACTTTCCCATGGCTGCGACCTTCTCAGCCCGAGCTACACTCAAGAGTACACGATCAATGAAACCCTATGGGGAAAATCAAACTCCGACATGGTACAAGTTGCAAGATCACCCAGCTAGCCTATGATGGGTTGTCACTAGATAGGCTTCACTCTCAACCTTCCCATGGCTGCGTCATTCTCAGCCCGAGCTACACTCAAGAGTACACAATTAATGAAGCGCTAAGGGGAAAGTAGAAATCCTGCTTCATACAAGTTGCCGAGTAAGCGATCAATGAAACCCTATGGTGAAAATCAAACTCCGGCATGATACAAGTTGCAAGATCACCCAGCTAGCCTATGATGGGTTGTCACTAGATAGGCTTAACTGTCAACTTTCCCATGGCAGCGACGTTCTCAGCCCGTGCTACACTCACGAGTAAGCGATCAATGAAACCCTATGGGGAAAATCAAACTCCGACATGGTACAAGTTGCAAGATCACCCAGCTAGCCTATGATGGGCTGTCACTAGATAGGCTTAACTGTCAACTTTCCCATGGCTGCGACCTTCTCAGCCCGAGCTACACTCAAGAGTACACGATCAATGAAACCCTATGGGGAAAATCAAACTCCGACATGGTACAAGTTGCAAGATCACCCAGCTAGCCTATGATGGGTTGTCACTAGATAGGCTTAACTGTCAACCTTCCCATGGCTGCGTCATTCTCAGCCCGAGCTACACTCAAGAGTACACAATCAATGAAGCGCTAAGGGGAAAGTAGAAATCCTGCTTCATACAAGTTGCCGAGTAAGCGATCAATGAAACCCTATGGTGAAAATCAAACTCCGGCATGATACAAGTTGCAAGATCACCCAGCTAGCCTATGATGGGTTGTCACTAGATAGGCTTAACTGTCAACTTTCCCATGGCAGCGACCTTCTCAGCCCGTGCTACACTCACGAGTAAGCGATCAATGAAACCCTATGGGGAAAATCAAACTCCGACATGGTACAAGTTGCAAGATCACCCAGCTAGCCTATGATGGGCTGTCACTAGATAGGCTTAACTGTCAACTTTCCCATGGCTGCGACCTTCTCAGCCCGAGCTACACTCAAGAGTACACGATCAATGAAACCCTATGGGGAAAATCAAACTCCGACATGGTACAAGTTGCAAGATCACCCAGCTAGCCTATGATGGGCTGTCACTAGATAGGCTTAACTATCAACTTTCCCATGGCTGCGTCATTCTCAGCCCGAGCTATACTCAAGAGTACACGATCAATGAAGCGCTAAGGGGAAAGTAGAAATCCTGCTTCATACAAGTTGCCGAGTAAGCGGTCAATGAAACCCTATGGTGAAAATCAAACTCCGGCATGATACAAGTTGCAAGATCACCCAGCTAGCCTATGATGGGTTGTCACTAGATAGGCTTAACTGTCAACTTTCCCATGGCAGCGACGTTCTCAGCCCGTGCTACACTCACGAGTAAGCGATCAATGAAACCCTATGGGGAAAATCAAACTCCGACATGGTACAAGTTGCAAGATCACCCAGCTAGCCTATGATGGGCTGTCACTAGATAGACTTAACTGTCAACTTTCCCATGGCTGCGACCTTCTCAGCCCGAGCTACACTCAAGAGTACACGATCAATGAAACCCTATGGGGAAAATCAAACTCCGACATGGTACAAGTTGCAAGATCACCCAGCTAGCCTATGATGGGTTGTCACTAGATAGGCTTCACTCTCAACCTTCCCATGGCTGCGTCATTCTCAGCCCGAGCTACACTCAAGAGTACACAATTAATGAAGCGCTAAGGGGAAAGTAGAAATCCTGCTTCATACAAGTTGCCGAGTAAGCGATCAATGAAACCCTATGGTGAAAATCAAACTCCGGCATGATACAAGTTGCAAGATCACCCAGCTAGCCTATGATGGGTTGTCACTAGATAGGCTTAACTGTCAACTTTCCCATGGCAGCGACCTTCTCAGCCCGTGCTACACTCACGAGTAAGCGATCAATGAAACCCTATGGGGAAAATCAAACTCCGACATGGTACAAGTTGCAAGATCACCCAGCTAGCCTATGATGGGCTGTCACTAGATAGGCTTAACTGTCAACTTTCCCATGGCTGCGACCTTCTCAGCCCGAGCTACACTCAAGTGTACACGATCAATGAAACCCTATGGGGAAAATCAAACTCCGACATGGTACAAGTTGCAAGATCACCCAGCTAGCCTATGATGGGCTGTCACTAGATAGGCTTAACTGTCAACTTTCCCATGGCTGCGTCATTCTCAGCCCGAGCTATACTCAAGAGTACACGATCAATGAAGCGCTAAGGGGAAAGTAGAAATCCTGCTTCATACAAGTTGCCGAGTAAGCGGTCAATGAAACCCTATGGTGAAAATCAAACTCCGGCATGATACAAGTTGCAAGATCACCCAGCTAGCCTATGATGGGTTGTCACTAGATAGGCTTAACTGTCAACTTTCCCATGGCAGCGACCTTCTCAGCCCGTGCTACACTCACGAGTAAGCGATCAATGAAACCCTATGGGGAAAATCAAACTCCGACATGGTACAAGTTGCAAGATCACCCAGCTAGCCTATGATGGGCTGTCACTAGATAGGCTTAACTGTCAACTTTCCCATGGCTGCGACCTTCTCAGCCCGAGCTACACTCAAGAGTACACGATCAATGAAACCCTATGGGGAAAATCAAACTCCGACATGGTACAAGTTGCAAGATCACCCAGCTAGCCTATGATGGGTTGTCACTAGATAGGCTTAACTGTCAACTTTCCCATGGCTGCGTCATTCTCAGCCCGAGCTACACTCAAGAGTACACAATCAATGAAGCGCTAAGGGGAAAGTAGAAATCCTGCTTCATACAAGTTGCCGAGTAAGCGATCAATGAAACCCTATGGTGAAAATCAAACTCCGGCATGATACAAGTTGCAAGATCACCCAGCTAGCCTATTATGGGTTGTCACTAGATAGGCTTAACTGTCAACTTTCCCATGGCAGCGACCTTCTCAGCCCGTGCTACACTCACGAGTAAGCGATCAATGAAACCCTATGGGGAAAATCAAACTCCGACATGGTACAAGTTGCAAGATCACCCAGCTAGCCTATGATGGGCTGTCACTAGATAGGCTTAACTGTCAACTTTCCCATGGCTGCGTCATTCTCAGCCCGAGCTATACTCAAGAGTACACGATCAATGAAGCGCTAAGGGGAAAGTAGAAATCCTGCTTCATACAAGTTGCCGAGTAAGCGGTCAATGAAACCCTATGGTGAAAATCAAACTCCGGCATGATACAAGTTGCAAGATCACCCAGCTAGCCTATGATGGGTTGTCACTAGATAGGCTTAACTGTCAACTTTCCCATGGCAGCGACCTTCTCAGCCCGTGCTACACTCACGAGTAAGCGATCAATGAAACCCTATGGGGAAAATCAAACTCCGACATGGTACAAGTTGCAAGATCACCCAGCTAGCCTATGATGGGCTGTCACTAGATAGGCTTAACTGTCAACTTTCCCATGGCTGCGACCTTCTCAGCCCGAGCTACACTCAAGAGTACACGATCAATGAAACCCTATGGGGAAAATCAAACTCCGACATGGTACAAGTTGCAAGATCACCCAGCTAGCCTATGATGGGTTGTCACTAGATAGGCTTAACTGTCAACTTTCCCATGGCTGCGTCATTCTCAGCCCGAGCTACACTCAAGAGTACACAATCAATGAAGCGCTAAGGGGAAAGTAGAAATCCTGCTTCATACAAGTTGCCGAGTAAGCGATCAATGAAACCCTATGGTGAAAATCAAACTCCGGCATGATACAAGTTGCAAGATCACCCAGCTAGCCTATTATGGGTTGTCACTAGATAGGCTTAACTGTCAACTTTCCCATGGCAGCGACCTTCTCAGCCTGTGCTACACTCACGAGTAAGCGATCAATGAAACCCTATGGGGAAAATCAAACTCCGACATGGTACAAGTTGCAAGATCACCCAGCTAGCCTATGATGGGCTGTCACTAGATAGGCTTAACTGTCAACTTTCCCATGGCTGCGACCTTCTCAGCCCGAGCTACACTCAAGAGTACACGATCAATGAAACCCTATGGGGAAAATCAAACTCCGACATGGTACAAGTTGCAAGATCACCCAGCTAGCCTATGATGGGCTGTCACTAGATAGGCTTAACTGTCAACTTTCCCATGGCTGCGTCATTCTCAGCCCGAGCTATACTCAAGAGTACACGATCAATGAAGCGCTAAGGGGAAAGTAGAAATCCTGCTTCATACAAGTTGCCGAGTAAGCGATCAATGAAACCCTATGGTGAAAATCAAACTCCGGCATGATACAAGTTGCAAGATCACCCAGCTAGCCTATGATGGGTTGTCACTAGATAGGCTTAACTGTCAACTTTCCCATGGCTGCGTCATTCTCAGCCCGTGCTACACTCACGAGTAAGCGATCAATGAAACCCTATGGGGAAAATCAAACTCCGACATGGTACAAGTTGCAAGATCACCCAGCTAGCCTATGATGGGCTGTCACTAGATAGACTTAACTGTCAACTTTCCCATGGCTGCGACCTTCTCAGCCCGAGCTACACTCAAGAGTACACGATCAATGAAACCCTATGGGGAAAATCAAACTCCGACATGGTACAAGTTGCAAGATCACCCAGCTAGCCTATGATGGGTTGTCACTAGATAGGCTTAACTGTCAACCTTCCCATGGCTGCGTCATTCTCAGCCCGAGCTACACTCAAGAGTACACAATCAATGAAGCGCTAAGGGGAAAGTAGAAATCCTGCTTCATACAAGTTGCCGAGTAAGCGATCAATGAAACCCTATGGTGAAAATCAAACTCCGGCATGATACAAGTTGCAAGATCACCCAGCTAGCCTATGATGGGTTGTCACTAGATAGGCTTAACTGTCAACTTTCCCATGGCAGCGACCTTCTCAGCCCGTGCTACACTCACGAGTAAGCGATCAATGAAACCCTATGGGGAAAATCAAACTCCGACATGGTACAAGTTGCAAGATCACCCAGCTAGCCTATGATGGGCTGTCACTAGATAGGCTTAACTGTCAACTTTCCCATGGCTGCGACCTTCTCAGCCCGAGCTACACTCAAGAGTACACGATCAATGAAACCCTATGGGGAAAATCAAACTCCGACATGGTACAAGTTGCAAGATCACCCAGCTAGCCTATGATGGGTTGTCACTAGATAGGCTTAACTGTCAACCTTCCCATGGCTGCGTCATTCTCAGCCCGAGCTACACTCAAGAGTACACAATCAATGAAGCGCTAAGGGGAAAGTAGAAATCCTGCTTCATACAAGTTGCCGAGTAAGCGATCAATGAAACCCTATGGTGAAAATCAAACTCCGGCATGATACAAGTTGCAAGATCACCCAGCTAGCCTATTATGGGTTGTCACTAGATAGGCTTAACTGTCAACTTTCCCATGGCAGCGACCTTCTCAGCCCGTGCTACACTCACGAGTAAGCGATCAATGAAACCCTATGGGGAAAATCAAACTCCGACATGGTACAAGTTGCAAGATCACCCAGCTAGCCTATGATGGGCTGTCACTAGATAGGCTTAACTGTCAACTTTCCCATGGCTGCGACCTTCTCAGCCCGAGCTACACTCAAGAGTACACGATCAATGAAACCCTATGGGGAAAATCAAACTCCGACATGGTACAAGTTGCAAGATCACCCAGCTAGCCTATGATGGGCTGTCACTAGATAGGCTTAACTGTCAACTTTCCCATGGCTGCGTCATTCTCAGCCCGAGCTATACTCAAGAGTACACGATCAATGAAGCGCTAAGGGGAAAGTAGAAATCCTGCTTCATACAAGTTGCCGAGTAAGCGATCAATGAAACCCTATGGTGAAAATCAAACTCCGGCATGATACAAGTTGCAAGATCACCCAGCTAGCCTATGATGGGTTGTCACTAGATAGGCTTAACTGTCAACTTTCCCATGGCAGCGACCTTCTCAGCCCGTGCTACACTCACGAGTAAGCGATCAATGAAACACTATGGGGAAAATCAAACTCCGACATGGTACAAGTTGCAAGATCACCCAGCTAGCCTATGATGGGCTGTCACTAGATAGGCTTAACTGTCAACTTTCCCATGGCTGCGACCTTCTCAGCCCGAGCTACACTCAAGAGTACACGATCAATGAAACCCTATGGGGAAAATGAAACTCCGACATGGTACAAGTTGCAAGATCACCCAGCTAGCCTATGATGGGCTGTCACTAGATAGGCTTAACTGTCAACTTTCCCATGGCTGCGTCATTCTCAGCCCGAGCTATACTCAAGAGTACACGATCAATGAAGCGCTAAGGGGAAAGTAGAAATCCTGCTTCATACAAGTTGCCGAGTAAGCGGTCAATGAAACCCTATGGTGAAAATCAAACTCCGGCATGATACAAGTTGCAAGATCACCCAGCTAGCCTATGATGGGTTGTCACTAGATAGGCTTAACTGTCAACTTTCCCATGGCAGCGACCTTCTCAGCCCGTGCTACACTCACGAGTAAGCGATCAATGAAACCCTATGGGGAAAATCAAACTCCGACATGGTACAAGTTGCAAGATCACCCAGCTAGCCTATGATGGGCTGTCACTAGATAGGCTTAACTGTCAACTTTCCCATGGCTGCGACCTTCTCAGCCCGAGCTACACTCAAGAGTACACGATCAATGAAACCCTATGGGGAAAATCAAACTCCGACATGGTACAAGTTGCAAGATCACCCAGCTAGCCTATGATGGGTTGTCACTAGATAGGCTTAACTGTCAACTTTCCCATGGCTGCGTCATTCTCAGCCCGAGCTACACTCAAGAGTACACAATCAATGAAGCGCTAAGGGGAAAGTAGAAATCCTGCTTCATACAAGTTGCCGAGTAAGCGATCAATGAAACCCTATGGTGAAAATCAAACTCCGGCATGATACAAGTTGCAAGATCACCCAGCTAGCCTATTATGGGTTGTCACTAGATAGGCTTAACTGTCAACTTTCCCATGGCAGCGACCTTCTCAGCCCGTGCTACACTCACGAGTAAGCGATCAATGAAACCCTATGGGGAAAATCAAACTCCGACATGGTACAAGTTGCAAGATCACCCAGCTAGCCTATGATGGGCTGTCACTAGATAGGCTTAACTGTCAACTTTCCCATGGCTGCGACCTTCTCAGCCCGAGCTACACTCAAGAGTACACGATCAATGAAACCCTATGGGGAAAATCAAACTCCGACATGGTACAAGTTGCAAGATCACCCAGCTAGCCTATGATGGGCTGTCACTAGATAGGCTTAACTGTCAACTTTCCCATGGCTGCGTCATTCTCAGCCCGAGCTATACTCAAGAGTACACGATCAATGAAGCGCTAAGGGGAAAGTAGAAATCCTGCTTCATACAAGTTGCCGAGTAAGCGATCAATGAAACCCTATGGTGAAAATCAAACTCCGGCATGATACAAGTTGCAAGATCACCCAGCTAGCCTATGATGGGTTGTCACTAGATAGGCTTAACTGTCAACTTTCCCATGGCAGCGACCTTCTCAGCCCGTGCTACACTCACGAGTAAGCGATCAATGAAACCCTATGGGGAAAATCAAACTCCGACATGGTACAAGTTGCAAGATCACCCAGCTAGCCTATGATGGGCTGTCACTAGATAGGCTTAACTGTCAACTTTCCCATGGCTGCGACCTTCTCAGCCCGAGCTACACTCAAGAGTACACGATCAATGAAACCCTATGGGGAAAATGAAACTCCGACATGGTACAAGTTGCAAGATCACCCAGCTAGCCTATGATGGGCTGTCACTAGATAGGCTTAACTGTCAACTTTCCCATGGCTGCGTCATTCTCAGCCCGAGCTATACTCAAGAGTACACGATCAATGAAGCGCTAAGGGGAAAGTAGAAATCCTGCTTCATACAAGTTGCCGAGTAAGCGGTCAATGAAACCCTATGGTGAAAATCAAACTCCGGCATGATACAAGTTGCAAGATCACCCAGCTAGCCTATGATGGGTTGTCACTAGATAGGCTTAACTGTCAACTTTCCCATGGCAGCGACCTTCTCAGCCCGTGCTACACTCACGAGTAAGCGATCAATGAAACCCTATGGGGAAAATCAAACTCCGACATGGTACAAGTTGCAAGATCACCCAGCTAGCCTATGATGGGCTGTCACTAGATAGGCTTAACTGTCAACTTTCCCATGGCTGCGACCTTCTCAGCCCGAGCTACACTCAAGAGTACACGATCAATGAAACCCTATGGGGAAAATCAAACTCCGACATGGTACAAGTTGCAAGATCACCCAGCTAGCCTATGATGGGTTGTCACTAGATAGGCTTAACTGTCAACTTTCCCATGGCTGCGTCATTCTCAGCCCGAGCTACACTCAAGAGTACACAATCAATGAAGCGCTAAGGGGAAAGTAGAAATCCTGCTTCATACAAGTTGCCGAGTAAGCGATCAATGAAACCCTATGGTGAAAATCAAACTCCGGCATGATACAAGTTGCAAGATCACCCAGCTAGCCTATTATGGGTTGTCACTAGATAGGCTTAACTGTCAACTTTCCCATGGCAGCGACCTTCTCAGCCCGTGCTACACTCACGAGTAAGCGATCAATGAAACCCTATGGGGAAAATCAAACTCCGACATGGTACAAGTTGCAAGATCACCCAGCTAGCCTATGATGGGCTGTCACTAGATAGGCTTAACTGTCAACTTTCCCATGGCTGCGACCTTCTCAGCCCGAGCTACACTCAAGAGTACACGATCAATGAAGCGCTAAGGGGAAAGTAGAAATCCTGCTTCATACAAGTTGCCGAGTAAGCGATCAATGAAACCCTATGGTGAAAATCAAACTCCGGCATGATACAAGTTGCAAGATCACCCAGCTAGCCTATGATGGGTTGTCACTAGATAGGCTTAACTGTCAACTTTCCCATGGCAGCGACCTTCTCAGCCCTTGCTACACTCACGAGTAAGCGATCAATGAAACCCTATGGGGAAAATCAAACTCCGACATGGTACAAGTTGCAAGATCACCCAGCTAGCCTATGATGGGCTGTCACTAGATAGGCTTAACTGTCAACTTTCCCATGGCTGCGTCATTCTCAGCCCGAGCTACACTCAAGAGTACACGATCAATGAAGCGCTAAGGGGAAAGTAGAAATCCTGCTTCATAGAAGTTGCCGAGTAAGCGATCAATGAAACCCTATGGTGAAAATCAAACTCCGGCATGATACAAGTTGCAAGATCACCCAGCTAGCCTATGATGGGTTGTCACTAGATAGGCTTAACTGTCAACTTTCCCATGGCAGCGACCTTCTCAGCCCGTGCTACACTCACGAGTAAGCGATCAATGAAACCCTATGGGGAAAATCAAACTCCGACATGGTACAAGTTGCAAGATCACCCAGCTAGCCTATGATGGGCTGTCACTAGATAGGCTTAACTGTCAACTTTCCCATGGCTGCGACCTTCTCAGCCCGAGCTACACTCAAGAGTGCACGATCAATGAAACCCTATGGGGAAAATCAAACTCCGACATGGTACAAGTTGCAAGATCACCCAGCTAGCCTATGATGGGCTGTCACTAGATAGGCTTAACTGTCAACTTTCCCATGGCTGCGACCTTCTCAGCCCGAGCTACACTCAAGAGTACACGATCAATGAAACCCTATGGGGAAAATCAAACTCCGACATGGTACAAGTTGCAAGATCACCCAGCTAGCCTATGATGGGCTGTCACTAGATAGGCTTAACTATCAACTTTCCCATGGCTGCGTCATTCTCAGCCCGAGCTATACTCAAGAGTACACGATCAATGAAGCGCTAAGGGGAAAGTAGAAATCCTGCTTCATACAAGTTGCCGAGTAAGCGGTCAATGAAACCCTATGGTGAAAATCAAACTCCGGCATGATACAAGTTGCAAGATCACCCAGCTAGCCTATGATGGGTTGTCACTAGATAGGCTTAACTGTCAACTTTCCCATGGCAGCGACGTTCTCAGCCCGTGCTACACTCACGAGTAAGCGATCAATGAAACCCTATGGGGAAAATCAAACTCCGACATGGTACAAGTTGCAAGATCACCCAGCTAGCCTATGATGGGCTGTCACTAGATAGACTTAACTGTCAACTTTCCCATGGCTGCGACCTTCTCAGCCCGAGCTACACTCAAGAGTACACGATCAATGAAACCCTATGGGGAAAATCAAACTCCGACATGGTACAAGTTGCAAGATCACCCAGCTAGCCTATGATGGGTTGTCACTAGATAGGCTTCACTCTCAACCTTCCCATGGCTGCGTCATTCTCAGCCCGAGCTACACTCAAGAGTACACAATTAATGAAGCGCTAAGGGGAAAGTAGAAATCCTGCTTCATACAAGTTGCCGAGTAAGCGATCAATGAAACCCTATGGTGAAAATCAAACTCCGGCATGATACAAGTTGCAAGATCACCCAGCTAGCCTATGATGGGTTGTCACTAGATAGGCTTAACTGTCAACTTTCCCATGGCAGCGACGTTCTCAGCCCGTGCTACACTCACGAGTAAGCGATCAATGAAACCCTATGGGGAAAATCAAACTCCGACATGGTACAAGTTGCAAGATCACCCAGCTAGCCTATGATGGGCTGTCACTAGATAGGCTTAACTGTCAACTTTCCCATGGCTGCGACCTTCTCAGCCCGAGCTACACTCAAGAGTACACGATCAATGAAACCCTATGGGGAAAATCAAACTCCGACATGGTACAAGTTGCAAGATCACCCAGCTAGCCTATGATGGGTTGTCACTAGATAGGCTTAACTGTCAACCTTCCCATGGCTGCGTCATTCTCAGCCCGAGCTACACTCAAGAGTACACAATCAATGAAGCGCTAAGGGGAAAGTAGAAATCCTGCTTCATACAAGTTGCCGAGTAAGCGATCAATGAAACCCTATGGTGAAAATCAAACTCCGGCATGATACAAGTTGCAAGATCACCCAGCTAGCCTATGATGGGTTGTCACTAGATAGGCTTAACTGTCAACTTTCCCATGGCAGCGACCTTCTCAGCCCGTGCTACACTCACGAGTAAGCGATCAATGAAACCCTATGGGGAAAATCAAACTCCGACATGGTACAAGTTGCAAGATCACCCAGCTAGCCTATGATGGGCTGTCACTAGATAGGCTTAACTGTCAACTTTCCCATGGCTGCGACCTTCTCAGCCCGAGCTACACTCAAGAGTACACGATCAATGAAACCCTATGGGGAAAATGAAACTCCGACATGGTACAAGTTGCAAGATCACCCAGCTAGCCTATGATGGGCTGTCACTAGATAGGCTTAACTGTCAACTTTCCCATGGCTGCGTCATTCTCAGCCCGAGCTATACTCAAGAGTACACGATCAATGAAGCGCTAAGGGGAAAGTAGAAATCCTGCTTCATACAAGTTGCCGAGTAAGCGGTCAATGAAACCCTATGGTGAAAATCAAACTCCGGCATGATACAAGTTGCAAGATCACCCAGCTAGCCTATGATGGGTTGTCACTAGATAGGCTTAACTGTCAACTTTCCCATGGCAGCGACCTTCTCAGCCCGTGCTACACTCACGAGTAAGCGATCAATGAAACCCTATGGTGAAAATCAAACTCCGGCATGATACAAGTTGCAAGATCACCCAGCTAGCCTATGATGGGTTGTCACTAGATAGGCTTAACTGTCAACTTTCCCATGGCAGCGACCTTCTCAGCCCGTGCTACACTCACGAGTAAGCGATCAATGAAACCCTATGGGGAAAATCAAACTCCGACATGGTACAAGTTGCAAGATCACCCAGCTAGCCTATGATGGGCTGTCACTAGATAGGCTTAACTGTCAACTTTCCCATGGCTGCGACCTTCTCAGCCCGAGCTACACTCAAGAGTACACGATCAATGAAACCCTATGGGGAAAATCAAACTCCGACATGGTACAAGTTGCAAGATCACCCAGCTAGCCTATGATGGGTTGTCACTAGATAGGCTTAACTGTCAACTTTCCCATGGCTGCGTCATTCTCAGCCCGAGCTACACTCAAGAGTACACAATCAATGAAGCGCTAAGGGGAAAGTAGAAATCCTGCTTCATACAAGTTGCCGAGTAAGCGATCAATGAAACCCTATGGTGAAAATCAAACTCCGGCATGATACAAGTTGCAAGATCACCCAGCTAGCCTATTATGGGTTGTCACTAGATAGGCTTAACTGTCAACTTTCCCATGGCAGCGACCTTCTCAGCCCGTGCTACACTCACGAGTAAGCGATCAATGAAACCCTATGGGGAAAATCAAACTCCGACATGGTACAAGTTGCAAGATCACCCAGCTAGCCTATGATGGGCTGTCACTAGATAGGCTTAACTGTCAACTTTCCCATGGCTGCGACCTTCTCAGCCCGAGCTACACTCAAGAGTACACGATCAATGAAACCCTATGGGGAAAATCAAACTCCGACATGGTACAAGTTGCAAGATCACCCAGCTAGCCTATGATGGGCTGTCACTAGATAGGCTTAACTGTCAACTTTCCCATGGCTGCGTCATTCTCAGCCCGAGCTATACTCAAGAGTACACGATCAATGAAGCGCTAAGGGGAAAGTAGAAATCCTGCTTCATACAAGTTGCCGAGTAAGCGATCAATGAAACCCTATGGTGAAAATCAAACTCCGGCATGATACAAGTTGCAAGATCACCCAGCTAGCCTATGATGGGTTGTCACTAGATAAGCTTAACTGTCAACTTTCCCATGGCAGCGACCTTCTCAGCCCGTGCTACACTCACGAGTAAGCGATCAATGAAACCCTATGGGGAAAATCAAACTCCGACATGGTACAAGTTGCAAGATCACCCAGCTAGCCTATGATGGGCTGTCACTAGATAGGCTTAACTGTCAACTTTCCCATGGCTGCGACCTTCTCAGCCCGAGCTACACTCAAGAGTACACGATCAATGAAACCCTATGGGGAAAATGAAACTCCGACATGGTACAAGTTGCAAGATCACCCAGCTAGCCTATGATGGGCTGTCACTAGATAGGCTTAACTGTCAACTTTCCCATGGCTGCGTCATTCTCAGCCCGAGCTATACTCAAGAGTACACGATCAATGAAGCGCTAAGGGGAAAGTAGAAATCCTGCTTCATACAAGTTGCCGAGTAAGCGGTCAATGAAACCCTATGGTGAAAATCAAACTCCGGCATGATACAAGTTGCAAGATCACCCAGCTAGCCTATGATGGGTTGTCACTAGATAGGCTTAACTGTCAACTTTCCCATGGCAGCGACCTTCTCAGCCCGTGCTACACTCACGAGTAAGCGATCAATGAAACCCTATGGGGAAAATCAAACTCCGACATGGTACAAGTTGCAAGATCACCCAGCTAGCCTATGATGGGCTGTCACTAGATAGGCTTAACTGTCAACTTTCCCATGGCTGCGACCTTCTCAGCCCGAGCTACACTCAAGAGTACACGATCAATGAAACCCTATGGGGAAAATCAAACTCCGACATGGTACAAGTTGCAAGATCACCCAGCTAGCCTATGATGGGTTGTCACTAGATAGGCTTAACTGTCAAATTTCCCATGGCTGCGTCATTCTCAGCCCGAGCTACACTCAAGAGTACACAATCAATGAAGCGCTAAGGGGAAAGTAGAAATCCTGCTTCATACAAGTTGCCGAGTAAGCGATCAATGAAACCCTATGGTGAAAATCAAACTCCGGCATGATACAAGTTGCAAGATCACCCAGCTAGCCTATTATGGGTTGTCACTAGATAGGCTTAACTGTCAACTTTCCCATGGCAGCGACCTTCTCAGCCCGTGCTACACTCACGAGTAAGCGATCAATGAAACCCTATGGGGAAAATCAAACTCCGACATGGTACAAGTTGCAAGATCACCCAGCTAGCCTATGATGGGTTGTCACTAGATTGGCTTAACTGTCAACTTTCCCATGGCTGCGTCATTCTCAGCCCGAGCTACACTCAAGAGTACACAATCAATGAAGCGCTAAGGGGAAAGTAGAAATCCTGCTTTATACAAGTTGCCGAGTAAGCGATCAATGAAACCCTATGGTGAAAATCAAACTCCGGCATGATACAAGTTGCAAGATCACCCAGCTAGCCTATGATGGGTTGTCACTAGATAGGCTTAACTGTCAACTTTCCCATGGCAGCGACGTTCTCAGCCCGTGCTACACTCACGAGTAAGCGATCAATGAAACCCTATGGGGAAAATCAAACTCCGACATGGTACAAGTTGCAAGATCACCCAGCTAGCCTATGATGGGCTGTCACTAGATAGGCTTAACTGTCAACTTTCCCATGGCTGCGACCTTCTCAGCCCGAGCTACACTCAAGAGTACACGATCAATGAAACCCTATGGGGAAAATCAAACTCCGACATGGTACAAGTTGCAAGATCACCCAGCTAGCCTATGATGGGTTGTCACTAGATAGGCTTAACTGTCAACCTTCCCATGGCTGCGTCATTCTCAGCCCGAGCTACACTCAAGAGTACACAATCAATGAAGCGCTAAGGGGAAAGTAGAAATCCTGCTTCATACAAGTTGCCGAGTAAGCGATCAATGAAACCCTATGGTGAAAATCAAACTCCGGCATGATACAAGTTGCAAGATCACCCAGCTAGCCTATGATGGGTTGTCACTAGATAGGCTTAACTGTCAACTTTCCCATGGCAGCGACCTTCTCAGCCCGTGCTACACTCACGAGTAAGCGATCAATGAAACCCTATGGGGAAAATCAAACTCCGACATGGTACAAGTTGCAAGATCACCCAGCTAGCCTATGATGGGCTGTCACTAGATAGGCTTAACTGTCAACTTTCCCATGGCTGCGACCTTCTCAGCCCGAGCTACACTCAAGAGTACACGATCAATGAAACCCTATGGGGAAAATCAAACTCCGACATGGTACAAGTTGCAAGATCACCCAGCTAGCCTATGATGGGCTGTCACTAGATAGGCTTAACTATCAACTTTCCCATGGCTGCGTCATTCTCAGCCCGAGCTATACTCAAGAGTACACGATCAATGAAGCGCTAAGGGGAAAGTAGAAATCCTGCTTCATACAAGTTGCCGAGTAAGCGGTCAATGAAACCCTATGGTGAAAATCAAACTCCGGCATGATACAAGTTGCAAGATCACCCAGCTAGCCTATGATGGGTTGTCACTAGATAGGCTTAACTGTCAACTTTCCCATGGCAGCGACGTTCTCAGCCCGTGCTACACTCACGAGTAAGCGATCAATGAAACCCTATGGGGAAAATCAAACTCCGACATGGTACAAGTTGCAAGATCACCCAGCTAGCCTATGATGGGCTGTCACTAGATAGACTTAACTGTCAACTTTCCCATGGCTGCGACCTTCTCAGCCCGAGCTACACTCAAGAGTACACGATCAATGAAACCCTATGGGGAAAATCAAACTCCGACATGGTACAAGTTGCAAGATCACCCAGCTAGCCTATGATGGGTTGTCACTAGATAGGCTTCACTCTCAACCTTCCCATGGCTGCGTCATTCTCAGCCCGAGCTACACTCAAGAGTACACAATCAATGAAGCGCTAAGGGGAAAGTAGAAATCCTGCTTCATACAAGTTGCCGAGTAAGCGATCAATGAAACCCTTTGGTGAAAATCAAACTCCGGCATGATACAAGTTGCAAGATCACCCAGCTAGCCTATGATGGGTTGTCACTAGATAGGCTTAACTGTCAACTTTCCCATGGCAGCGACGTTCTCAGCCCGTGCTACACTCACGAGTAAGCGATCAATGAAACCCTATGGGGAAAATCAAACTCCGACATGGTACAAGTTGCAAGATCACCCAGCTAGCCTATGATGGGCTGTCACTAGATAGGCTTAACTGTCAACTTTCCCATGGCTGCGACCTTCTCAGCCCGAGCTACACTCAAGTGTACACGATCAATGAAACCCTATGGGGAAAATCAAACTCCGACATGGTACAAGTTGCAAGATCACCCAGCTAGCCTATGATGGGCTGTCACTAGATAGGCTTAACTGTCAACTTTCCCATGGCTGCGTCATTCTCAGCCCGAGCTATACTCAAGAGTACACGATCAATGAAGCGCTAAGGGGAAAGTAGAAATCCTGCTTCATACAAGTTGCCGAGTAAGCGGTCAATGAAACCCTATGGTGAAAATCAAACTCCGGCATGATACAAGTTGCAAGATCACCCAGCTAGCCTATGATGGGTTGTCACTAGATAGGCTTAACTGTCAACTTTCCCATGGCAGCGACCTTCTCAGCCCGTGCTACACTCACGAGTAAGCGATCAATGAAACCCTATGGGGAAAATCAAACTCCGACATGGTACAAGTTGCAAGATCACCCAGCTAGCCTATGATGGGCTGTCACTAGATAGGCTTAACTGTCAACTTTCCCATGGCTGCGACCTTCTCAGCCCGAGCTACACTCAAGAGTACACGATCAATGAAACCCTATGGGGAAAATCAAACTCCGACATGGTACAAGTTGCAAGATCACCCAGCTAGCCTATGATGGGTTGTCACTAGATAGGCTTAACTGTCAACTTTCCCATGGCTGCGTCATTCTCAGCCCGAGCTACACTCAAGAGTACACAATCAATGAAGCGCTAAGGGGAAAGTAGAAATCCTGCTTCATACAAGTTGCCGAGTAAGCGATCAATGAAACCCTATGGTGAAAATCAAACTCCGGCATGATACAAGTTGCAAGATCACCCAGCTAGCCTATTATGGGTTGTCACTAGATAGGCTTAACTGTCAACTTTCCCATGGCAGCGACCTTCTCAGCCCGTGCTACACTCACGAGTAAGCGATCAATGAAACCCTATGGGGAAAATCAAACTCCGACATGGTACAAGTTGCAAGATCACCCAGCTAGCCTATGATGGGCTGTCACTAGATAGGCTTAACTGTCAACTTTCCCATGGCTGCGACCTTCTCAGCCCGAGCTACACTCAAGAGTACACGATCAATGAAACCCTATGGGGAAAATCAAACTCCGACATGGTACAAGTTGCAAGATCACCCAGCTAGCCTATGATGGGCTGTCACTAGATAGGCTTAACTGTCAACTTTCCCATGGCTGCGTCATTCTCAGCCCGAGCTATACTCAAGAGTACACGATCAATGAAGCGCTAAGGGGAAAGTAGAAATCCTGCTTCATACAAGTTGCCGAGTAAGCGATCAATGAAACCCTATGGTGAAAATCAAACTCCGGCATGATACAAGTTGCAAGATCACCCAGCTAGCCTATGATGGGTTGTCACTAGATAGGCTTAACTGTCAACTTTCCCATGGCAGCGACCTTCTCAGCCCGTGCTACACTCACGAGTAAGCGATCAATGAAACCCTATGGGGAAAATCAAACTCCGACATGGTACAAGTTGCAAGATCACCCAGCTAGCCTATGATGGGCTGTCACTAGATAGGCTTAACTGTCAACTTTCCCATGGCTGCGACCTTCTCAGCCCGAGCTACACTCAAGAGTACACGATCAATGAAACCCTATGGGGAAAATGAAACTCCGACATGGTACAAGTTGCAAGATCACCCAGCTAGCCTATGATGGGCTGTCACTAGATAGGCTTAACTGTCAACTTTCCCATGGCTGCGTCATTCTCAGCCCGAGCTATACTCAAGAGTACACGATCAATGAAGCGCTAAGGGGAAAGTAGAAATCCTGCTTCATACAAGTTGCCGAGTAAGCGGTCAATGAAACCCTATGGTGAAAATCAAACTCCGGCATGATACAAGTTGCAAGATCACCCAGCTAGCCTATGATGGGTTGTCACTAGATAGGCTTAACTGTCAACTTTCCCATGGCAGCGACCTTCTCAGCCCGTGCTACACTCACGAGTAAGCGATCAATGAAACCCTATGGTGAAAATCAAACTCCGGCATGATACAAGTTGCAAGATCACCCAGCTAGCCTATGATGGGTTGTCACTAGATAGGCTTAACTGTCAACTTTCCCATGGCAGCGACCTTCTCAGCCCGTGCTACACTCACGAGTAAGCGATCAATGAAACCCTATGGGGAAAATCAAACTCCGACATGGTACAAGTTGCAAGATCACCCAGCTAGCCTATGATGGGCTGTCACTAGATAGGCTTAACTGTCAACTTTCCCATGGCTGCGACCTTCTCAGCCCGAGCTACACTCAAGAGTACACGATCAATGAAACCCTATGGGGAAAATCAAACTCCGACATGGTACAAGTTGCAAGATCACCCAGCTAGCCTATGATGGGTTGTCACTAGATAGGCTTAACTGTCAACTTTCCCATGGCTGCGTCATTCTCAGCCCGAGCTACACTCAAGAGTACACAATCAATGAAGCGCTAAGGGGAAAGTAGAAATCCTGCTCCATACAAGTTGCCGAGTAAGCGATCAATGAAACCCTATGGTGAAAATCAAACTCCGGCATGATACAAGTTGCAAGATCACCCAGCTAGCCTATTATGGGTTGTCACTAGATAGGCTTAACTGTCAACTTTCCCATGGCAGCGTCATTCTCAGCCCGAGCTACACTCAAGAGTACACAATCAATGAAGCGCTAAGGGGAAAGTAGAAATCCTGCTCCATACAAGTTGCCGAGTAAGCGATCAATGAAACCCTATGGTGAAAATCAAACTCCGGCATGATACAAGTTGCAAGATCACCCAGCTAGCCTATGATGGGTTGTCACTAGATTGGCTTAACTGTCAACTTTCCCATGGCTGCGTCATTCTCAGCCCGAGCTACACTCAAGAGTACACAATCAATGAAGCGCTAAGGGGAAAGTAGAAATCCTGCTTTTATACAAGTTGCCGAGTAAGCGATCAATGAAACCCTATGGTGAAAATCAAACTCCGGCATGATACAAGTTGCAAGATCACCCAGCTAGCCTATGATGGGTTGTCACTAGATAGGCTTAACTGTCAACTTTCCCATGGCAGCGACGTTCTCAGCCCGTGCTACACTCACGAGTAAGCGATCAATGAAACCCTATGGGGAAAATCAAACTCCGACATGGTACAAGTTGCAAGATCACCCAGCTAGCCTATGATGGGCTGTCACTAGATAGGCTTAACTGTCAACTTTCCCATGGCTGCGACCTTCTCAGCCCGAGCTACACTCAAGAGTACACGATCAATGAAACCCTATGGGGAAAATCAAACTCCGACATGGTACAAGTTGCAAGATCACCCAGCTAGCCTATGATGGGTTGTCACTAGATAGGCTTAACTGTCAACCTTCCCATGGCTGCGTCATTCTCAGCCCGAGCTACACTCAAGAGTACACAATCAATGAAGCGCTAAGGGGAAAGTAGAAATCCTGCTTCATACAAGTTGCCGAGTAAGCGATCAATGAAACCCTATGGTGAAAATCAAACTCCGGCATGATACAAGTTGCAAGATCACCCAGCTAGCCTATGATGGGTTGTCACTAGATAGGCTTAACTGTCAACTTTCCCATGGCAGCGACCTTCTCAGCCCGTGCTACACTCACGAGTAAGCGATCAATGAAACCCTATGGGGAAAATCAAACTCCGACATGGTACAAGTTGCAAGATCACCCAGCTAGCCTATGATGGGCTGTCACTAGATAGGCTTAACTGTCAACTTTCCCATGGCTGCGACCTTCTCAGCCCGAGCTACACTCAAGAGTACACGATCAATGAAACCCTATGGGGAAAATCAAACTCCGACATGGTACAAGTTGCAAGATCACCCAGCTAGCCTATGATGGGCTGTCACTAGATAGGCTTAACTATCAACTTTCCCATGGCTGCGTCATTCTCAGCCCGAGCTATACTCAAGAGTACACGATCAATGAAGCGCTAAGGGGAAAGTAGAAATCCTGCTTCATACAAGTTGCCGAGTAAGCGGTCAATGAAACCCTATGGTGAAAATCAAACTCCGGCATGATACAAGTTGCAAGATCACCCAGCTAGCCTATGATGGGTTGTCACTAGATAGGCTTAACTGTCAACTTTCCCATGGCAGCGACGTTCTCAGCCCGTGCTACACTCACGAGTAAGCGATCAATGAAACCCTATGGGGAAAATCAAACTCCGACATGGTACAAGTTGCAAGATCACCCAGCTAGCCTATGATGGGCTGTCACTAGATAGACTTAACTGTCAACTTTCCCATGGCTGCGACCTTCTCAGCCCGAGCTACACTCAAGAGTACACGATCAATGAAACCCTATGGGGAAAATCAAACTCCGACATGGTACAAGTTGCAAGATCACCCAGCTAGCCTATGATGGGTTGTCACTAGATAGGCTTCACTCTCAACCTTCCCATGGCTGCGTCATTCTCAGCCCGAGCTACACTCAAGAGTACACAATTAATGAAGCGCTAAGGGGAAAGTAGAAATCCTGCTTCATACAAGTTGCCGAGTAAGCGATCAATGAAACCCTATGGTGAAAATCAAACTCCGGCATGATACAAGTTGCAAGATCACCC
Organism: Leptodactylus fuscus; assembly: GCF_031893055.1. Classification (NCBI taxonomy): domain Eukaryota; kingdom Metazoa; phylum Chordata; class Amphibia; order Anura; family Leptodactylidae; genus Leptodactylus; species Leptodactylus fuscus. The sequence goes on from NW_027440215.1 coordinate 23,784, forward strand.
AGCTAGCCTATGATGGGTTGTCACTAGATAGGCTTAACTGTCAACTTTCCCATGGCAGCGACGTTCTCAGCCCGTGCTACACTCACGAGTAAGCGATCAATGAAACCCTATGGGGAAAATCAAACTCCGACATGGTACAAGTTGCAAGATCACCCAGCTAGCCTATGATGGGCTGTCACTAGATAGGCTTAACTGTCAACTTTCCCATGGCTGCGACCTTCTCAGCCCGAGCTACACTCAAGAGTACACGATCAATGAAACCCTATGGGGAAAATCAAACTCCGACATGGTACAAGTTGCAAGATCACCCAGCTAGCCTATGATGGGTTGTCACTAGATAGGCTTAACTGTCAACCTTCCCATGGCTGCGTCATTCTCAGCCCGAGCTACACTCAAGAGTACACAATCAATGAAGCGCTAAGGGGAAAGTAGAAATCCTGCTTCATACAAGTTGCCGAGTAAGCGATCAATGAAACCCTATGGTGAAAATCAAACTCCGGCATGATACAAGTTGCAAGATCACCCAGCTAGCCTATGATGGGTTGTCACTAGATAGGCTTAACTGTCAACTTTCCCATGGCAGCGACCTTCTCAGCCCGTGCTACACTCACGAGTAAGCGATCAATGAAACCCTATGGGGAAAATCAAACTCCGACATGGTACAAGTTGCAAGATCACCCAGCTAGCCTATGATGGGCTGTCACTAGATAGGCTTAACTGTCAACTTTCCCATGGCTGCGACCTTCTCAGCCCGAGCTACACTCAAGAGTACACGATCAATGAAACCCTATGGGGAAAATCAAACTCCGACATGGTACAAGTTGCAAGATCACCCAGCTAGCCTATGATGGGCTGTCACTAGATAGGCTTAACTATCAACTTTCCCATGGCTGCGTCATTCTCAGCCCGAGCTATACTCAAGAGTACACGATCAATGAAGCGCTAAGGGGAAAGTAGAAATCCTGCTTCATACAAGTTGCCGAGTAAGCGGTCAATGAAACCCTATGGTGAAAATCAAACTCCGGCATGATACAAGTTGCAAGATCACCCAGCTAGCCTATGATGGGTTGTCACTAGATAGGCTTAACTGTCAACTTTCCCATGGCAGCGACGTTCTCAGCCCGTGCTACACTCACGAGTAAGCGATCAATGAAACCCTATGGGGAAAATCAAACTCCGACATGGTACAAGTTGCAAGATCACCCAGCTAGCCTATGATGGGCTGTCACTAGATAGACTTAACTGTCAACTTTCCCATGGCTGCGACCTTCTCAGCCCGAGCTACACTCAAGAGTACACGATCAATGAAACCCTATGGGGAAAATCAAACTCCGACATGGTACAAGTTGCAAGATCACCCAGCTAGCCTATGATGGGTTGTCACTAGATAGGCTTCACTCTCAACCTTCCCATGGCTGCGTCATTCTCAGCCCGAGCTACACTCAAGAGTACACAATTAATGAAGCGCTAAGGGGAAAGTAGAAATCCTGCTTCATACAAGTTGCCGAGTAAGCGATCAATGAAACCCTATGGTGAAAATCAAACTCCGGCATGATACAAGTTGCAAGATCACCCAGCTAGCCTATGATGGGTTGTCACTAGATAGGCTTAACTGTCAACTTTCCCATGGCAGCGACCTTCTCAGCCCGTGCTACACTCACGAGTAAGCGATCAATGAAACCCTATGGGGAAAATCAAACTCCGACATGGTACAAGTTGCAAGATCACCCAGCTAGCCTATGATGGGCTGTCACTAGATAGGCTTAACTGTCAACTTTCCCATGGCTGCGACCTTCTCAGCCCGAGCTACACTCAAGTGTACACGATCAATGAAACCCTATGGGGAAAATCAAACTCCGACATGGTACAAGTTGCAAGATCACCCAGCTAGCCTATGATGGGCTGTCACTAGATAGGCTTAACTGTCAACTTTCCCATGGCTGCGTCATTCTCAGCCCGAGCTATACTCAAGAGTACACGATCAATGAAGCGCTAAGGGGAAAGTAGAAATCCTGCTTCATACAAGTTGCCGAGTAAGCGGTCAATGAAACCCTATGGTGAAAATCAAACTCCGGCATGATACAAGTTGCAAGATCACCCAGCTAGCCTATGATGGGTTGTCACTAGATAGGCTTAACTGTCAACTTTCCCATGGCAGCGACCTTCTCAGCCCGTGCTACACTCACGAGTAAGCGATCAATGAAACCCTATGGGGAAAATCAAACTCCGACATGGTACAAGTTGCAAGATCACCCAGCTAGCCTATGATGGGCTGTCACTAGATAGGCTTAACTGTCAACTTTCCCATGGCTGCGACCTTCTCAGCCCGAGCTACACTCAAGAGTACACGATCAATGAAACCCTATGGGGAAAATCAAACTCCGACATGGTACAAGTTGCAAGATCACCCAGCTAGCCTATGATGGGTTGTCACTAGATAGGCTTAACTGTCAACTTTCCCATGGCTGCGTCATTCTCAGCCCGAGCTACACTCAAGAGTACACAATCAATGAAGCGCTAAGGGGAAAGTAGAAATCCTGCTTCATACAAGTTGCCGAGTAAGCGATCAATGAAACCCTATGGTGAAAATCAAACTCCGGCATGATACAAGTTGCAAGATCACCCAGCTAGCCTATTATGGGTTGTCACTAGATAGGCTTAACTGTCAACTTTCCCATGGCAGCGACCTTCTCAGCCCGTGCTACACTCACGAGTAAGCGATCAATGAAACCCTATGGGGAAAATCAAACTCCGACATGGTACAAGTTGCAAGATCACCCAGCTAGCCTATGATGGGCTGTCACTAGATAGGCTTAACTGTCAACTTTCCCATGGCTGCGTCATTCTCAGCCCGAGCTATACTCAAGAGTACACGATCAATGAAGCGCTAAGGGGAAAGTAGAAATCCTGCTTCATACAAGTTGCCGAGTAAGCGGTCAATGAAACCCTATGGTGAAAATCAAACTCCGGCATGATACAAGTTGCAAGATCACCCAGCTAGCCTATGATGGGTTGTCACTAGATAGGCTTAACTGTCAACTTTCCCATGGCAGCGACCTTCTCAGCCCGTGCTACACTCACGAGTAAGCGATCAATGAAACCCTATGGGGAAAATCAAACTCCGACATGGTACAAGTTGCAAGATCACCCAGCTAGCCTATGATGGGCTGTCACTAGATAGGCTTAACTGTCAACTTTCCCATGGCTGCGACCTTCTCAGCCCGAGCTACACTCAAGAGTACACGATCAATGAAACCCTATGGGGAAAATCAAACTCCGACATGGTACAAGTTGCAAGATCACCCAGCTAGCCTATGATGGGTTGTCACTAGATAGGCTTAACTGTCAACTTTCCCATGGCTGCGTCATTCTCAGCCCGAGCTACACTCAAGAGTACACAATCAATGAAGCGCTAAGGGGAAAGTAGAAATCCTGCTTCATACAAGTTGCCGAGTAAGCGATCAATGAAACCCTATGGTGAAAATCAAACTCCGGCATGATACAAGTTGCAAGATCACCCAGCTAGCCTATTATGGGTTGTCACTAGATAGGCTTAACTGTCAACTTTCCCATGGCAGCGACCTTCTCAGCCTGTGCTACACTCACGAGTAAGCGATCAATGAAACCCTATGGGGAAAATCAAACTCCGACATGGTACAAGTTGCAAGATCACCCAGCTAGCCTATGATGGGCTGTCACTAGATAGGCTTAACTGTCAACTTTCCCATGGCTGCGACCTTCTCAGCCCGAGCTACACTCAAGAGTACACGATCAATGAAACCCTATGGGGAAAATCAAACTCCGACATGGTACAAGTTGCAAGATCACCCAGCTAGCCTATGATGGGCTGTCACTAGATAGGCTTAACTGTCAACTTTCCCATGGCTGCGTCATTCTCAGCCCGAGCTATACTCAAGAGTACACGATCAATGAAGCGCTAAGGGGAAAGTAGAAATCCTGCTTCATACAAGTTGCCGAGTAAGCGATCAATGAAACCCTATGGTGAAAATCAAACTCCGGCATGATACAAGTTGCAAGATCACCCAGCTAGCCTATGATGGGTTGTCACTAGATAGGCTTAACTGTCAACTTTCCCATGGCTGCGTCATTCTCAGCCCGTGCTACACTCACGAGTAAGCGATCAATGAAACCCTATGGGGAAAATCAAACTCCGACATGGTACAAGTTGCAAGATCACCCAGCTAGCCTATGATGGGCTGTCACTAGATAGACTTAACTGTCAACTTTCCCATGGCTGCGACCTTCTCAGCCCGAGCTACACTCAAGAGTACACGATCAATGAAACCCTATGGGGAAAATCAAACTCCGACATGGTACAAGTTGCAAGATCACCCAGCTAGCCTATGATGGGTTGTCACTAGATAGGCTTAACTGTCAACCTTCCCATGGCTGCGTCATTCTCAGCCCGAGCTACACTCAAGAGTACACAATCAATGAAGCGCTAAGGGGAAAGTAGAAATCCTGCTTCATACAAGTTGCCGAGTAAGCGATCAATGAAACCCTATGGTGAAAATCAAACTCCGGCATGATACAAGTTGCAAGATCACCCAGCTAGCCTATGATGGGTTGTCACTAGATAGGCTTAACTGTCAACTTTCCCATGGCAGCGACCTTCTCAGCCCGTGCTACACTCACGAGTAAGCGATCAATGAAACCCTATGGGGAAAATCAAACTCCGACATGGTACAAGTTGCAAGATCACCCAGCTAGCCTATGATGGGCTGTCACTAGATAGGCTTAACTGTCAACTTTCCCATGGCTGCGACCTTCTCAGCCCGAGCTACACTCAAGAGTACACGATCAATGAAACCCTATGGGGAAAATCAAACTCCGACATGGTACAAGTTGCAAGATCACCCAGCTAGCCTATGATGGGTTGTCACTAGATAGGCTTAACTGTCAACCTTCCCATGGCTGCGTCATTCTCAGCCCGAGCTACACTCAAGAGTACACAATCAATGAAGCGCTAAGGGGAAAGTAGAAATCCTGCTTCATACAAGTTGCCGAGTAAGCGATCAATGAAACCCTATGGTGAAAATCAAACTCCGGCATGATACAAGTTGCAAGATCACCCAGCTAGCCTATTATGGGTTGTCACTAGATAGGCTTAACTGTCAACTTTCCCATGGCAGCGACCTTCTCAGCCCGTGCTACACTCACGAGTAAGCGATCAATGAAACCCTATGGGGAAAATCAAACTCCGACATGGTACAAGTTGCAAGATCACCCAGCTAGCCTATGATGGGCTGTCACTAGATAGGCTTAACTGTCAACTTTCCCATGGCTGCGACCTTCTCAGCCCGAGCTACACTCAAGAGTACACGATCAATGAAACCCTATGGGGAAAATCAAACTCCGACATGGTACAAGTTGCAAGATCACCCAGCTAGCCTATGATGGGCTGTCACTAGATAGGCTTAACTGTCAACTTTCCCATGGCTGCGTCATTCTCAGCCCGAGCTATACTCAAGAGTACACGATCAATGAAGCGCTAAGGGGAAAGTAGAAATCCTGCTTCATACAAGTTGCCGAGTAAGCGATCAATGAAACCCTATGGTGAAAATCAAACTCCGGCATGATACAAGTTGCAAGATCACCCAGCTAGCCTATGATGGGTTGTCACTAGATAGGCTTAACTGTCAACTTTCCCATGGCAGCGACCTTCTCAGCCCGTGCTACACTCACGAGTAAGCGATCAATGAAACACTATGGGGAAAATCAAACTCCGACATGGTACAAGTTGCAAGATCACCCAGCTAGCCTATGATGGGCTGTCACTAGATAGGCTTAACTGTCAACTTTCCCATGGCTGCGACCTTCTCAGCCCGAGCTACACTCAAGAGTACACGATCAATGAAACCCTATGGGGAAAATGAAACTCCGACATGGTACAAGTTGCAAGATCACCCAGCTAGCCTATGATGGGCTGTCACTAGATAGGCTTAACTGTCAACTTTCCCATGGCTGCGTCATTCTCAGCCCGAGCTATACTCAAGAGTACACGATCAATGAAGCGCTAAGGGGAAAGTAGAAATCCTGCTTCATACAAGTTGCCGAGTAAGCGGTCAATGAAACCCTATGGTGAAAATCAAACTCCGGCATGATACAAGTTGCAAGATCACCCAGCTAGCCTATGATGGGTTGTCACTAGATAGGCTTAACTGTCAACTTTCCCATGGCAGCGACCTTCTCAGCCCGTGCTACACTCACGAGTAAGCGATCAATGAAACCCTATGGGGAAAATCAAACTCCGACATGGTACAAGTTGCAAGATCACCCAGCTAGCCTATGATGGGCTGTCACTAGATAGGCTTAACTGTCAACTTTCCCATGGCTGCGACCTTCTCAGCCCGAGCTACACTCAAGAGTACACGATCAATGAAACCCTATGGGGAAAATCAAACTCCGACATGGTACAAGTTGCAAGATCACCCAGCTAGCCTATGATGGGTTGTCACTAGATAGGCTTAACTGTCAACTTTCCCATGGCTGCGTCATTCTCAGCCCGAGCTACACTCAAGAGTACACAATCAATGAAGCGCTAAGGGGAAAGTAGAAATCCTGCTTCATACAAGTTGCCGAGTAAGCGATCAATGAAACCCTATGGTGAAAATCAAACTCCGGCATGATACAAGTTGCAAGATCACCCAGCTAGCCTATTATGGGTTGTCACTAGATAGGCTTAACTGTCAACTTTCCCATGGCAGCGACCTTCTCAGCCCGTGCTACACTCACGAGTAAGCGATCAATGAAACCCTATGGGGAAAATCAAACTCCGACATGGTACAAGTTGCAAGATCACCCAGCTAGCCTATGATGGGCTGTCACTAGATAGGCTTAACTGTCAACTTTCCCATGGCTGCGACCTTCTCAGCCCGAGCTACACTCAAGAGTACACGATCAATGAAACCCTATGGGGAAAATCAAACTCCGACATGGTACAAGTTGCAAGATCACCCAGCTAGCCTATGATGGGCTGTCACTAGATAGGCTTAACTGTCAACTTTCCCATGGCTGCGTCATTCTCAGCCCGAGCTATACTCAAGAGTACACGATCAATGAAGCGCTAAGGGGAAAGTAGAAATCCTGCTTCATACAAGTTGCCGAGTAAGCGATCAATGAAACCCTATGGTGAAAATCAAACTCCGGCATGATACAAGTTGCAAGATCACCCAGCTAGCCTATGATGGGTTGTCACTAGATAGGCTTAACTGTCAACTTTCCCATGGCAGCGACCTTCTCAGCCCGTGCTACACTCACGAGTAAGCGATCAATGAAACCCTATGGGGAAAATCAAACTCCGACATGGTACAAGTTGCAAGATCACCCAGCTAGCCTATGATGGGCTGTCACTAGATAGGCTTAACTGTCAACTTTCCCATGGCTGCGACCTTCTCAGCCCGAGCTACACTCAAGAGTACACGATCAATGAAACCCTATGGGGAAAATGAAACTCCGACATGGTACAAGTTGCAAGATCACCCAGCTAGCCTATGATGGGCTGTCACTAGATAGGCTTAACTGTCAACTTTCCCATGGCTGCGTCATTCTCAGCCCGAGCTATACTCAAGAGTACACGATCAATGAAGCGCTAAGGGGAAAGTAGAAATCCTGCTTCATACAAGTTGCCGAGTAAGCGGTCAATGAAACCCTATGGTGAAAATCAAACTCCGGCATGATACAAGTTGCAAGATCACCCAGCTAGCCTATGATGGGTTGTCACTAGATAGGCTTAACTGTCAACTTTCCCATGGCAGCGACCTTCTCAGCCCGTGCTACACTCACGAGTAAGCGATCAATGAAACCCTATGGGGAAAATCAAACTCCGACATGGTACAAGTTGCAAGATCACCCAGCTAGCCTATGATGGGCTGTCACTAGATAGGCTTAACTGTCAACTTTCCCATGGCTGCGACCTTCTCAGCCCGAGCTACACTCAAGAGTACACGATCAATGAAACCCTATGGGGAAAATCAAACTCCGACATGGTACAAGTTGCAAGATCACCCAGCTAGCCTATGATGGGTTGTCACTAGATAGGCTTAACTGTCAACTTTCCCATGGCTGCGTCATTCTCAGCCCGAGCTACACTCAAGAGTACACAATCAATGAAGCGCTAAGGGGAAAGTAGAAATCCTGCTTCATACAAGTTGCCGAGTAAGCGATCAATGAAACCCTATGGTGAAAATCAAACTCCGGCATGATACAAGTTGCAAGATCACCCAGCTAGCCTATTATGGGTTGTCACTAGATAGGCTTAACTGTCAACTTTCCCATGGCAGCGACCTTCTCAGCCCGTGCTACACTCACGAGTAAGCGATCAATGAAACCCTATGGGGAAAATCAAACTCCGACATGGTACAAGTTGCAAGATCACCCAGCTAGCCTATGATGGGCTGTCACTAGATAGGCTTAACTGTCAACTTTCCCATGGCTGCGACCTTCTCAGCCCGAGCTACACTCAAGAGTACACGATCAATGAAGCGCTAAGGGGAAAGTAGAAATCCTGCTTCATACAAGTTGCCGAGTAAGCGATCAATGAAACCCTATGGTGAAAATCAAACTCCGGCATGATACAAGTTGCAAGATCACCCAGCTAGCCTATGATGGGTTGTCACTAGATAGGCTTAACTGTCAACTTTCCCATGGCAGCGACCTTCTCAGCCCTTGCTACACTCACGAGTAAGCGATCAATGAAACCCTATGGGGAAAATCAAACTCCGACATGGTACAAGTTGCAAGATCACCCAGCTAGCCTATGATGGGCTGTCACTAGATAGGCTTAACTGTCAACTTTCCCATGGCTGCGTCATTCTCAGCCCGAGCTACACTCAAGAGTACACGATCAATGAAGCGCTAAGGGGAAAGTAGAAATCCTGCTTCATAGAAGTTGCCGAGTAAGCGATCAATGAAACCCTATGGTGAAAATCAAACTCCGGCATGATACAAGTTGCAAGATCACCCAGCTAGCCTATGATGGGTTGTCACTAGATAGGCTTAACTGTCAACTTTCCCATGGCAGCGACCTTCTCAGCCCGTGCTACACTCACGAGTAAGCGATCAATGAAACCCTATGGGGAAAATCAAACTCCGACATGGTACAAGTTGCAAGATCACCCAGCTAGCCTATGATGGGCTGTCACTAGATAGGCTTAACTGTCAACTTTCCCATGGCTGCGACCTTCTCAGCCCGAGCTACACTCAAGAGTGCACGATCAATGAAACCCTATGGGGAAAATCAAACTCCGACATGGTACAAGTTGCAAGATCACCCAGCTAGCCTATGATGGGCTGTCACTAGATAGGCTTAACTGTCAACTTTCCCATGGCTGCGACCTTCTCAGCCCGAGCTACACTCAAGAGTACACGATCAATGAAACCCTATGGGGAAAATCAAACTCCGACATGGTACAAGTTGCAAGATCACCCAGCTAGCCTATGATGGGCTGTCACTAGATAGGCTTAACTATCAACTTTCCCATGGCTGCGTCATTCTCAGCCCGAGCTATACTCAAGAGTACACGATCAATGAAGCGCTAAGGGGAAAGTAGAAATCCTGCTTCATACAAGTTGCCGAGTAAGCGGTCAATGAAACCCTATGGTGAAAATCAAACTCCGGCATGATACAAGTTGCAAGATCACCCAGCTAGCCTATGATGGGTTGTCACTAGATAGGCTTAACTGTCAACTTTCCCATGGCAGCGACGTTCTCAGCCCGTGCTACACTCACGAGTAAGCGATCAATGAAACCCTATGGGGAAAATCAAACTCCGACATGGTACAAGTTGCAAGATCACCCAGCTAGCCTATGATGGGCTGTCACTAGATAGACTTAACTGTCAACTTTCCCATGGCTGCGACCTTCTCAGCCCGAGCTACACTCAAGAGTACACGATCAATGAAACCCTATGGGGAAAATCAAACTCCGACATGGTACAAGTTGCAAGATCACCCAGCTAGCCTATGATGGGTTGTCACTAGATAGGCTTCACTCTCAACCTTCCCATGGCTGCGTCATTCTCAGCCCGAGCTACACTCAAGAGTACACAATTAATGAAGCGCTAAGGGGAAAGTAGAAATCCTGCTTCATACAAGTTGCCGAGTAAGCGATCAATGAAACCCTATGGTGAAAATCAAACTCCGGCATGATACAAGTTGCAAGATCACCCAGCTAGCCTATGATGGGTTGTCACTAGATAGGCTTAACTGTCAACTTTCCCATGGCAGCGACGTTCTCAGCCCGTGCTACACTCACGAGTAAGCGATCAATGAAACCCTATGGGGAAAATCAAACTCCGACATGGTACAAGTTGCAAGATCACCCAGCTAGCCTATGATGGGCTGTCACTAGATAGGCTTAACTGTCAACTTTCCCATGGCTGCGACCTTCTCAGCCCGAGCTACACTCAAGAGTACACGATCAATGAAACCCTATGGGGAAAATCAAACTCCGACATGGTACAAGTTGCAAGATCACCCAGCTAGCCTATGATGGGTTGTCACTAGATAGGCTTAACTGTCAACCTTCCCATGGCTGCGTCATTCTCAGCCCGAGCTACACTCAAGAGTACACAATCAATGAAGCGCTAAGGGGAAAGTAGAAATCCTGCTTCATACAAGTTGCCGAGTAAGCGATCAATGAAACCCTATGGTGAAAATCAAACTCCGGCATGATACAAGTTGCAAGATCACCCAGCTAGCCTATGATGGGTTGTCACTAGATAGGCTTAACTGTCAACTTTCCCATGGCAGCGACCTTCTCAGCCCGTGCTACACTCACGAGTAAGCGATCAATGAAACCCTATGGGGAAAATCAAACTCCGACATGGTACAAGTTGCAAGATCACCCAGCTAGCCTATGATGGGCTGTCACTAGATAGGCTTAACTGTCAACTTTCCCATGGCTGCGACCTTCTCAGCCCGAGCTACACTCAAGAGTACACGATCAATGAAACCCTATGGGGAAAATCAAACTCCGACATGGTACAAGTTGCAAGATCACCCAGCTAGCCTATGATGGGCTGTCACTAGATAGGCTTAACTATCAACTTTCCCATGGCTGCGTCATTCTCAGCCCGAGCTATACTCAAGAGTACACGATCAATGAAGCGCTAAGGGGAAAGTAGAAATCCTGCTTCATACAAGTTGCCGAGTAAGCGGTCAATGAAACCCTATGGTGAAAATCAAACTCCGGCATGATACAAGTTGCAAGATCACCCAGCTAGCCTATGATGGGTTGTCACTAGATAGGCTTAACTGTCAACTTTCCCATGGCAGCGACGTTCTCAGCCCGTGCTACACTCACGAGTAAGCGATCAATGAAACCCTATGGGGAAAATCAAACTCCGACATGGTACAAGTTGCAAGATCACCCAGCTAGCCTATGATGGGCTGTCACTAGATAGACTTAACTGTCAACTTTCCCATGGCTGCGACCTTCTCAGCCCGAGCTACACTCAAGAGTACACGATCAATGAAACCCTATGGGGAAAATCAAACTCCGACATGGTACAAGTTGCAAGATCACCCAGCTAGCCTATGATGGGTTGTCACTAGATAGGCTTCACTCTCAACCTTCCCATGGCTGCGTCATTCTCAGCCCGAGCTACACTCAAGAGTACACAATTAATGAAGCGCTAAGGGGAAAGTAGAAATCCTGCTTCATACAAGTTGCCGAGTAAGCGATCAATGAAACCCTATGGTGAAAATCAAACTCCGGCATGATACAAGTTGCAAGATCACCCAGCTAGCCTATGATGGGTTGTCACTAGATAGGCTTAACTGTCAACTTTCCCATGGCAGCGACCTTCTCAGCCCGTGCTACACTCACGAGTAAGCGATCAATGAAACCCTATGGGGAAAATCAAACTCCGACATGGTACAAGTTGCAAGATCACCCAGCTAGCCTATGATGGGCTGTCACTAGATAGGCTTAACTGTCAACTTTCCCATGGCTGCGACCTTCTCAGCCCGAGCTACACTCAAGTGTACACGATCAATGAAACCCTATGGGGAAAATCAAACTCCGACATGGTACAAGTTGCAAGATCACCCAGCTAGCCTATGATGGGCTGTCACTAGATAGGCTTAACTGTCAACTTTCCCATGGCTGCGTCATTCTCAGCCCGAGCTATACTCAAGAGTACACGATCAATGAAGCGCTAAGGGGAAAGTAGAAATCCTGCTTCATACAAGTTGCCGAGTAAGCGGTCAATGAAACCCTATGGTGAAAATCAAACTCCGGCATGATACAAGTTGCAAGATCACCCAGCTAGCCTATGATGGGTTGTCACTAGATAGGCTTAACTGTCAACTTTCCCATGGCAGCGACCTTCTCAGCCCGTGCTACACTCACGAGTAAGCGATCAATGAAACCCTATGGGGAAAATCAAACTCCGACATGGTACAAGTTGCAAGATCACCCAGCTAGCCTATGATGGGCTGTCACTAGATAGGCTTAACTGTCAACTTTCCCATGGCTGCGACCTTCTCAGCCCGAGCTACACTCAAGAGTACACGATCAATGAAACCCTATGGGGAAAATCAAACTCCGACATGGTACAAGTTGCAAGATCACCCAGCTAGCCTATGATGGGTTGTCACTAGATAGGCTTAACTGTCAACTTTCCCATGGCTGCGTCATTCTCAGCCCGAGCTACACTCAAGAGTACACAATCAATGAAGCGCTAAGGGGAAAGTAGAAATCCTGCTTCATACAAGTTGCCGAGTAAGCGATCAATGAAACCCTATGGTGAAAATCAAACTCCGGCATGATACAAGTTGCAAGATCACCCAGCTAGCCTATTATGGGTTGTCACTAGATAGGCTTAACTGTCAACTTTCCCATGGCAGCGACCTTCTCAGCCCGTGCTACACTCACGAGTAAGCGATCAATGAAACCCTATGGGGAAAATCAAACTCCGACATGGTACAAGTTGCAAGATCACCCAGCTAGCCTATGATGGGCTGTCACTAGATAGGCTTAACTGTCAACTTTCCCATGGCTGCGTCATTCTCAGCCCGAGCTATACTCAAGAGTACACGATCAATGAAGCGCTAAGGGGAAAGTAGAAATCCTGCTTCATACAAGTTGCCGAGTAAGCGGTCAATGAAACCCTATGGTGAAAATCAAACTCCGGCATGATACAAGTTGCAAGATCACCCAGCTAGCCTATGATGGGTTGTCACTAGATAGGCTTAACTGTCAACTTTCCCATGGCAGCGACCTTCTCAGCCCGTGCTACACTCACGAGTAAGCGATCAATGAAACCCTATGGGGAAAATCAAACTCCGACATGGTACAAGTTGCAAGATCACCCAGCTAGCCTATGATGGGCTGTCACTAGATAGGCTTAACTGTCAACTTTCCCATGGCTGCGACCTTCTCAGCCCGAGCTACACTCAAGAGTACACGATCAATGAAACCCTATGGGGAAAATCAAACTCCGACATGGTACAAGTTGCAAGATCACCCAGCTAGCCTATGATGGGTTGTCACTAGATAGGCTTAACTGTCAACTTTCCCATGGCTGCGTCATTCTCAGCCCGAGCTACACTCAAGAGTACACAATCAATGAAGCGCTAAGGGGAAAGTAGAAATCCTGCTTCATACAAGTTGCCGAGTAAGCGATCAATGAAACCCTATGGTGAAAATCAAACTCCGGCATGATACAAGTTGCAAGATCACCCAGCTAGCCTATTATGGGTTGTCACTAGATAGGCTTAACTGTCAACTTTCCCATGGCAGCGACCTTCTCAGCCTGTGCTACACTCACGAGTAAGCGATCAATGAAACCCTATGGGGAAAATCAAACTCCGACATGGTACAAGTTGCAAGATCACCCAGCTAGCCTATGATGGGCTGTCACTAGATAGGCTTAACTGTCAACTTTCCCATGGCTGCGACCTTCTCAGCCCGAGCTACACTCAAGAGTACACGATCAATGAAACCCTATGGGGAAAATCAAACTCCGACATGGTACAAGTTGCAAGATCACCCAGCTAGCCTATGATGGGCTGTCACTAGATAGGCTTAACTGTCAACTTTCCCATGGCTGCGTCATTCTCAGCCCGAGCTATACTCAAGAGTACACGATCAATGAAGCGCTAAGGGGAAAGTAGAAATCCTGCTTCATACAAGTTGCCGAGTAAGCGATCAATGAAACCCTATGGTGAAAATCAAACTCCGGCATGATACAAGTTGCAAGATCACCCAGCTAGCCTATGATGGGTTGTCACTAGATAGGCTTAACTGTCAACTTTCCCATGGCTGCGTCATTCTCAGCCCGTGCTACACTCACGAGTAAGCGATCAATGAAACCCTATGGGGAAAATCAAACTCCGACATGGTACAAGTTGCAAGATCACCCAGCTAGCCTATGATGGGCTGTCACTAGATAGACTTAACTGTCAACTTTCCCATGGCTGCGACCTTCTCAGCCCGAGCTACACTCAAGAGTACACGATCAATGAAACCCTATGGGGAAAATCAAACTCCGACATGGTACAAGTTGCAAGATCACCCAGCTAGCCTATGATGGGTTGTCACTAGATAGGCTTAACTGTCAACCTTCCCATGGCTGCGTCATTCTCAGCCCGAGCTACACTCAAGAGTACACAATCAATGAAGCGCTAAGGGGAAAGTAGAAATCCTGCTTCATACAAGTTGCCGAGTAAGCGATCAATGAAACCCTATGGTGAAAATCAAACTCCGGCATGATACAAGTTGCAAGATCACCCAGCTAGCCTATGATGGGTTGTCACTAGATAGGCTTAACTGTCAACTTTCCCATAGCAGCGACCTTCTCAGCCCGTGCTACACTCACGAGTAAGCGATCAATGAAACCCTATGGGGAAAATCAAACTCCGACATGGTACAAGTTGCAAGATCACCCAGCTAGCCTATGATGGGCTGTCACTAGATAGGCTTAACTGTCAACTTTCCCATGGCTGCGACCTTCTCAGCCCGAGCTACACTCAAGAGTACACGATCAATGAAACCCTATGGGGAAAATCAAACTCCGACATGGTACAAGTTGCAAGATCACCCAGCTAGCCTATGATGGGTTGTCACTAGATAGGCTTAACTGTCAACCTTCCCATGGCTGCGTCATTCTCAGCCCGAGCTACACTCAAGAGTACACAATCAATGAAGCGCTAAGGGGAAAGTAGAAATCCTGCTTCATACAAGTTGCCGAGTAAGCGATCAATGAAACCCTATGGTGAAAATCAAACTCCGGCATGATACAAGTTGCAAGATCACCCAGCTAGCCTATTATGGGTTGTCACTAGATAGGCTTAACTGTCAACTTTCCCATGGCAGCGACCTTCTCAGCCCGTGCTACACTCACGAGTAAGCGATCAATGAAACCCTATGGGGAAAATCAAACTCCGACATGGTACAAGTTGCAAGATCACCCAGCTAGCCTATGATGGGCTGTCACTAGATAGGCTTAACTGTCAACTTTCCCATGGCTGCGACCTTCTCAGCCCGAGCTACACTCAAGAGTACACGATCAATGAAACCCTATGGGGAAAATCAAACTCCGACATGGTACAAGTTGCAAGATCACCCAGCTAGCCTATGATGGGCTGTCACTAGATAGGCTTAACTGTCAACTTTCCCATGGCTGCGTCATTCTCAGCCCGAGCTATACTCAAGAGTACACGATCAATGAAGCGCTAAGGGGAAAGTAGAAATCCTGCTTCATACAAGTTGCCGAGTAAGCGATCAATGAAACCCTATGGTGAAAATCAAACTCCGGCATGATACAAGTTGCAAGATCACCCAGCTAGCCTATGATGGGTTGTCACTAGATAGGCTTAACTGTCAACTTTCCCATGGCAGCGACCTTCTCAGCCCGTGCTACACTCACGAGTAAGCGATCAATGAAACACTATGGGGAAAATCAAACTCCGACATGGTACAAGTTGCAAGATCACCCAGCTAGCCTATGATGGGCTGTCACTAGATAGGCTTAACTGTCAACTTTCCCATGGCTGCGACCTTCTCAGCCCGAGCTACACTCAAGAGTACACGATCAATGAAACCCTATGGGGAAAATGAAACTCCGACATGGTACAAGTTGCAAGATCACCCAGCTAGCCTATGATGGGCTGTCACTAGATAGGCTTAACTGTCAACTTTCCCATGGCTGCGTCATTCTCAGCCCGAGCTATACTCAAGAGTACACGATCAATGAAGCGCTAAGGGGAAAGTAGAAATCCTGCTTCATACAAGTTGCCGAGTAAGCGGTCAATGAAACCCTATGGTGAAAATCAAACTCCGGCATGATACAAGTTGCAAGATCACCCAGCTAGCCTATGATGGGTTGTCACTAGATAGGCTTAACTGTCAACTTTCCCATGGCAGCGACCTTCTCAGCCCGTGCTACACTCACGAGTAAGCGATCAATGAAACCCTATGGGGAAAATCAAACTCCGACATGGTACAAGTTGCAAGATCACCCAGCTAGCCTATGATGGGCTGTCACTAGATAGGCTTAACTGTCAACTTTCCCATGGCTGCGACCTTCTCAGCCCGAGCTACACTCAAGAGTACACGATCAATGAAACCCTATGGGGAAAATCAAACTCCGACATGGTACAAGTTGCAAGATCACCCAGCTAGCCTATGATGGGTTGTCACTAGATAGGCTTAACTGTCAACTTTCCCATGGCTGCGTCATTCTCAGCCCGAGCTACACTCAAGAGTACACAATCAATGAAGCGCTAAGGGGAAAGTAGAAATCCTGCTTCATACAAGTTGCCGAGTAAGCGATCAATGAAACCCTATGGTGAAAATCAAACTCCGGCATGATACAAGTTGCAAGATCACCCAGCTAGCCTATTATGGGTTGTCACTAGATAGGCTTAACTGTCAACTTTCCCATGGCAGCGACCTTCTCAGCCCGTGCTACACTCACGAGTAAGCGATCAATGAAACCCTATGGGGAAAATCAAACTCCGACATGGTACAAGTTGCAAGATCACCCAGCTAGCCTATGATGGGCTGTCACTAGATAGGCTTAACTGTCAACTTTCCCATGGCTGCGACCTTCTCAGCCCGAGCTACACTCAAGAGTACACGATCAATGAAACCCTATGGGGAAAATCAAACTCCGACATGGTACAAGTTGCAAGATCACCCAGCTAGCCTATGATGGGCTGTCACTAGATAGGCTTAACTGTCAACTTTCCCATGGCTGCGTCATTCTCAGCCCGAGCTATACTCAAGAGTACACGATCAATGAAGCGCTAAGGGGAAAGTAGAAATCCTGCTTCATACAAGTTGCCGAGTAAGCGATCAATGAAACCCTATGGTGAAAATCAAACTCCGGCATGATACAAGTTGCAAGATCACCCAGCTAGCCTATGATAGGTTGTCACTAGATAGGCTTAACTGTCAACTTTCCCATGGCAGCGACCTTCTCAGCCCGTGCTACACTCACGAGTAAGCGATCAATGAAACCCTATGGGGAAAATCAAACTCCGACATGGTACAAGTTGCAAGATCACCCAGCTAGCCTATGATGGGCTGTCACTAGATAGGCTTAACTGTCAACTTTCCCATGGCTGCGACCTTCTCAGCCCGAGCTACACTCAAGAGTACACGATCAATGAAACCCTATGGGGAAAATGAAACTCCGACATGGTACAAGTTGCAAGATCACCCAGCTAGCCTATGATGGGCTGTCACTAGATAGGCTTAACTGTCAACTTTCCCATGGCTGCGTCATTCTCAGCCCGAGCTATACTCAAGAGTACACGATCAATGAAGCGCTAAGGGGAAAGTAGAAATCCTGCTTCATACAAGTTGCCGAGTAAGCGGTCAATGAAACCCTATGATGAAAATCAAACTCCGGCATGATACAAGTTGCAAGATCACCCAGCTAGCCTATGATGGGTTGTCACTAGATAGGCTTAACTGTCAACTTTCCCATGGCAGCGACCTTCTCAGCCCGTGCTACACTCACGAGTAAGCGATCAATGAAACCCTATGGGGAAAATCAAACTCCGACATGGTACAAGTTGCAAGATCACCCAGCTAGCCTATGATGGGCTGTCACTAGATAGGCTTAACTGTCAACTTTCCCATGGCTGCGACCTTCTCAGCCCGAGCTACACTCAAGAGTACACGATCAATGAAACCCTATGGGGAAAATCAAACTCCGACATGGTACAAGTTGCAAGATCACCCAGCTAGCCTATGATGGGTTGTCACTAGATAGGCTTAACTGTCAACTTTCCCATGGCTGCGTCATTCTCAGCCCGAGCTACACTCAAGAGTACACAATCAATGAAGCGCTAAGGGGAAAGTAGAAATCCTGCTTCATACAAGTTGCCGAGTAAGCGATCAATGAAACCCTATGGTGAAAATCAAACTCCGGCATGATACAAGTTGCAAGATCACCCAGCTAGCCTATTATGGGTTGTCACTAGATAGGCTTAACTGTCAACTTTCCCATGGCAGCGACCTTCTCAGCCCGTGCTACACTCACGAGTAAGCGATCAATGAAACCCTATGGGGAAAATCAAACTCCGACATGGTACAAGTTGCAAGATCACCCAGCTAGCCTATGATGGGCTGTCACTAGATAGGCTTAACTGTCAACTTTCCCATGGCTGCGACCTTCTCAGCCCGAGCTACACTCAAGAGTACACGATCAATGAAGCGCTAAGGGGAAAGTAGAAATCCTGCTTCATACAAGTTGCCGAGTAAGCGATCAATGAAACCCTATGGTGAAAATCAAACTCCGGCATGATACAAGTTGCAAGATCACCCAGCTAGCCTATGATGGGTTGTCACTAGATAGGCTTAACTGTCAACTTTCCCATGGCAGCGACCTTCTCAGCCCGTGCTACACTCACGAGTAAGCGATCAATGAAACACTATGGGGAAAATCAAACTCCGACATGGTACAAGTTGCAAGATCACCCAGCTAGCCTATGATGGGCTGTCACTAGATAGGCTTAACTGTCAATTTTCCCATGGCTGCGTCATTCTCAGCCCGAGCTACACTCAAGAGTACACGATCAATGAAGCGCTAAGGGGAAAGTAGAAATCCTGCTTCATACAAGTTGCCGAGTAAGCGATCAATGAAACCCTATGGTGAAAATCAAACTCCGGCATGATACAAGTTGCAAGATCACCCAGCTAGCCTATGATGGGTTGTCACTAGATAGGCTTAACTGTCAACTTTCCCATGGCAGCGACCTTCTCAGCCCGTGCTACACTCACGAGTAAGCGATCAATGAAACCCTATGGGGAAAATCAAACTCCGACATGGTACAAGTTGCAAGATCACCCAGCTAGCCTATGATGGGCTGTCACTAGATAGGCTTAACTGTCAACTTTCCCATGGCTGCGACCTTCTCAGCCCGAACTACACTCAAGAGTACACGATCAATGAAACCCTATGGGGAAAATCAAACTCCGACATGGTACAAGTTGCAAGATCACCCAGCTAGCCTATGATGGGCTGTCACTAGATAGGCTTAACTATCAACTTTCCCATGGCTGCGTCATTCTCAGCCCGAGCTATACTCAAGAGTACACGATCAATGAAGCGCTAAGGGGAAAGTAGAAATCCTGCTTCATACAAGTTGCCGAGTAAGCGGTCAATGAAACCCTATGGTGAAAATCAAACTCCGGCATGATACAAGTTGCAAGATCACCCAGCTAGCCTACGATGGGTTGTCACTAGATAGGCTTAACTGTCAACTTTCCCATGGCAGCGACCTTCTCAGCCCGTGCTACACTCACGAGTAAGCGATCAATGAAACCCTATGGGGAAAATCAAACTCCGACATGGTACAAGTTGCAAGATCACCCAGCTAGCCTATGATGGGCTGTCACTAGATAGACTTAACTGTCAACTTTCCCATGGCTGCGACCTTCTCAGCCCGAGCTACACTCAAGAGTACACGATCAATGAAACCCTATGGGGAAAATCAAACTCCGACATGGTACAAGTTGCAAGATCACCCAGCTAGCCTATGATGGGTTGTCACTAGATAGGCTTAACTGTCAACCTTCCCATGGCTGCGTCATTCTCAGCCCGAGCTACACTCAAGAGTACACGATCAATGAAGCGCTAAGGGGAAAGTAGAAATCCTGCTTCATACAAGTTGCCGAGTAAGCGATCAATGAAACCCTATGGTGAAAATCAAACTCCGGCATGATACAAGTTGCAAGATCACCCAGCTAGCCTATGATGGGTTGTCACTAGATAGGCTTAACTGTCAACTTTCCCATGGCAGCGACGTTCTCAGCCCGTGCTACACTCACGAGTAAGCGATCAATGAAACCCTATGGGGAAAATCAAACTCCGACATGGTACAAGTTGCAAGATCACCCAGCTAGCCTATGATGGGCTGTCACTAGATAGGCTTAACTGTCAACTTTCCCATGGCTGCGACCTTCTCAGCCCGAGCTACACTCAAGAGTACACGATCAATGAAACCCTATGGGGAAAATCAAACTCCGACATGGTACAAGTTGCAAGATCACCCAGCTAGCCTATGATGGGTTGTCACTAGATAGGCTTAACTGTCAACCTTCCCATGGCTGCGTCATTCTCAGCCCGAGCTACACTCAAGAGTACACAATCAATGAAGCGCTAAGGGGAAAGTAGAAATCCTGCTTCATACAAGTTGCCGAGTAAGCGATCAATGAAACCCTATGGTGAAAATCAAACTCCGGCATGATACAAGTTGCAAGATCACCCAGCTAGCCTATTATGGGTTGTCACTAGATAGGCTTAACTGTCAACTTTCCCATGGCAGCGACCTTCTCAGCCCGTGCTACACTCACGAGTAAGCGATCAATGAAACCCTATGGGGAAAATCAAACTCCGACATGGTACAAGTTGCAAGATCACCCAGCTAGCCTATGATGGGCTGTCACTAGATAGGCTTAACTGTCAACCTTCCCATGGCTGCGTCATTCTCAGCCCGAGCTACACTCAAGAGTACACAATCAATGAAGCGCTAAGGGGAAAGTAGAAATCCTGCTTCATACAAGTTGCCGAGTAAGCGATCAATGAAACCCTATGGTGAAAATCAAACTCCGGCATGATACAAGTCGCAAGATCACCCAGCTAGCCTATGATGGGTTGTCACTAGATAGGCTTAACTGTCAACTTTCCCATGGCAGCGACCTTCTCAGCCCGTGCTACACTCACGAGTAAGCGATCAATGAAACCCTATGGGGAAAATCAAACTCCGACATGGTACAAGTTGCAAGATCACCCAGCTAGCCTATGATGGGCTGTCACTAGATAGGCTTAACTGTCAACTTTCCCATGGCTGCGACCTTCTCAGCCCGAGCTACACTCAAGAGTACACGATCAATGAAACCCTATGGGGAAAATCAAACTCCGACATGGTACAAGTTGCAAGATCACCCAGCTAGCCTATGATGGGTTGTCACTAGATAGGCTTAACTGTCAACCTTCCCATGGCTGCGTCATTCTCAGCCCGAGCTACACTCAAGAGTACACAATCAATGAAGCGCTAAGGGGAAAGTAGAAATCCTGCTTCATACAAGTTGCCGAGTAAGCGATCAATGAAACCCTAAGGTGAAAATCAAACTCCGGCATGATACAAGTTGCAAGATCACCCAGCTAGCCTATGATGGGTTGTCACTAGATAGGCTTAACTGTCAACTTTCCCATGGCAGCGACCTTCTCAGCCCGTGCTACACTCACGAGTAAGCGATCAATGAAACCCTATGGGGAAAATCAAACTCCGACATGGTACAAGTTGCAAGATCACCCAGCTAGCCTATGATGGGCTGTCACTAGATAGGCTTAACTGTCAACTTTCCCATGGCTGCGACCTTCTCAGCCCGAGCTACACTCAAGAGTACACGATCAATGAAACCCTATGGGGAAAATCAAACTCCGACATGGTACAAGTTGCAAGATCACCCAGCTAGCCTATGATGGGCTGTTACTAGATAGGCTTAACTATCAACTTTCCCATGGCTGCGTCATTCTCAGCCCGAGCTATACTCAAGAGTACACGATCAATGAAGCGCTAAGGGGAAAGTAGAAATCCTGCTTCATACAAGTTGCCGAGTAAGCGGTCAATGAAACCCTATGGTGAAAATCAAACTCCGGCATGATACAAGTTGCAAGATCACCCAGCTAGCCTATGATGGGTTGTCACTAGATAGGCTTAACTGTCAACTTTCCCATGGCAGCGACGTTCTCAGCCCGTGCTACACTCACGAGTAAGCGATCAATGAAACCCTATGGGGAAAATCAAACTCCGACATGGTACAAGTTGCAAGATCACCCAGCTAGCCTATGATGGGCTGTCACTAGATAGACTTAACTGTCAACTTTCCCATGGCTGCGACCTTCTCAGCCCGAGCTACACTCAAGAGTACACGATCAATGAAACCCTATGGGGAAAATCAAACTCCGACATGGTACAAGTTGCAAGATCACCCAGCTAGCCTATGATGGGTTGTCACTAGATAGGCTTAACTGTCAACCTTCCCATGGCTGCGTCATTCTCAGCCCGAGCTACACTCAAGAGTACACAATCAATGAAGCGCTAAGGGGAAAGTAGAAATCCTGCTTCATACAAGTTGCCGAGTAAGCGATCAATGAAACCCTATGGTGAAAATCAAACTCCGGCATGATACAAGTCGCAAGATCACCCAGCTAGCCTATGATGGGTTGTCACTAGATAGGCTTAACTGTCAACTTTCCCATGGCAGCGACCTTCTCAGCCCGTGCTACACTCACGAGTAAGCGATCAATGAAACCCTATGGGGAAAATCAAACTCCGACATGGTACAAGTTGCAAGATCACCCAGCTAGCCTATGATGGGCTGTCACTAGATAGGCTTAACTGTCAACTTTCCCATGGCTGCGACCTTCTCAGCCCGAGCTACACTCAAGTGTACACGATCAATGAAACCCTATGGGGAAAATCAAACTCCGACATGGTACAAGTTGCAAGATCACCCAGCTAGCCTATGATGGGCTGTCACTAGATAGGCTTAACTGTCAACTTTCCCATGGCTGCGTCATTCTCAGCCCGAGCTATACTCAAGAGTACACGATCAATGAAGCGCTAAGGGGAAAGTAGAAATCCTGCTTCATACAAGTTGCCGAGTAAGCGGTCAATGAAACCCTATGGTGAAAATCAAACTCCGGCATGATACAAGTTGCAAG
This sequence comes from Leptodactylus fuscus, assembly GCF_031893055.1. NCBI lineage: Eukaryota > Metazoa > Chordata > Amphibia > Anura > Leptodactylidae > Leptodactylus > Leptodactylus fuscus. Next base: position 46,997 of record NW_027440215.1, read on the forward strand.
ATCACCCAGCTAGCCTATGATGGGTTGTCACTAGATAGGCTTAACTGTCAACTTTCCCATGGCAGCGACGTTCTCAGCCCGTGCTACACTCACGAGTAAGCGATCAATGAAACCCTATGGGGAAAATCAAACTCCGACATGGTACAAGTTGCAAGATCACCCAGCTAGCCTATGATGGGCTGTCACTAGATAGGCTTAACTGTCAACTTTCCCATGGCTGCGACCTTCTCAGCCCGAGCTACACTCAAGAGTACACGATCAATGAAACCCTATGGGGAAAATCAAACTCCGACATGGTACAAGTTGCAAGATCACCCAGCTAGCCTATGATGGGTTGTCACTAGATAGGCTTAACTGTCAACCTTCCCATGGCTGCGTCATTCTCAGCCCGAGCTACACTCAAGAGTACACAATCAATGAAGCGCTAAGGGGAAAGTAGAAATCCTGCTTCATACAAGTTGCCGAGTAAGCGATCAATGAAACCCTATGGTGAAAATCAAACTCCGGCATGATACAAGTTGCAAGATCACCCAGCTAGCCTATGATGGGTTGTCACTAGGTAGGCTTAACTGTCAACTTTCCCATGGCAGCGACCTTCTCAGCCCGTGCTACACTCACGAGTAAGCGATCAATGAAACCCTATGGGGAAAATCAAACTCCGACATGGTACAAGTTGCAAGATCACCCAGCTAGCCTATGATGGGCTGTCACTAGATAGGCTTAACTGTCAACTTTCCCATGGCTGCGACCTTCTCAGCCCGAGCTACACTCAAGAGTACACGATCAATGAAACCCTATGGGGAAAATCAAACTCCGACATGGTACAAGTTGCAAGATCACCCAGCTAGCCTATGATGGGCTGTCACTAGATAGGCTTAACTGTCAACTTTCCCATGGCTGCGTCATTCTCAGCCCGAGCTATACTCAAGAGTACACGATCAATGAAGCGCTAAGGGGAAAGTAGAAATCCTGCTTCATACAAGTTGCCGAGTAAGCGGTCAATGAAACCCTATGGTGAAAATCAAACTCCGGCATGATACAAGTTGCAAGATCACCCAGCTAGCCTATGATGGGTTGTCACTAGATAGGCTTAACTGTCAACTTTCCCATGGCAGCGACGTTCTCAGCCCGTGCTACACTCACGAGTAAGCGATCAATGAAACCCTATGGGGAAAATCAAACTCCGACATGGTACAAGTTGCAAGATCACCCAGCTAGCCTATGATGGGCTGTCACTAGATAGGCTTAACTGTCAACTTTCCCATGGCTGCGACCTTCTCAGCCCGAGCTACACTCAAGAGTACACGATCAATGAAACCCTATGGGGAAAATCAAACTCCGACATGGTACAAGTTGCAAGATCACCCAGCTAGCCTATGATGGGTTGTCACTAGATAGGCTTAACTGTCAACTTTCCCATGGCTGCGTCATTCTCAGCCCGAGCTACACTCAAGAGTACACAATCAATGAAGCGCTAAGGGGAAAGTAGAAATCCTGCTTCATACAAGTTGCCGAGTAAGCGATCAATGAAACCCTATGGTGAAAATCAAACTCCGGCATGATACAAGTTGCAAGATCACCCAGCTAGCCTATTATGGGTTGTCACTAGATAGGCTTAACTGTCAACTTTCCCATGGCAGCGACCTTCTCAGCCCGTGCTACACTCACGAGTAAGCGATCAATGAAACCCTATGGGGAAAATCAAACTCCGACATGGTACAAGTTGCAAGATCACCCAGCTAGCCTATGATGGGTTGTCACTAGATTGGCTTAACTGTCAACTTTCCCATGGCTGCGTCATTCTCAGCCCGAGCTACACTCAAGAGTACACAATCAATGAAGCGCTAAGGGGAAAGTAGAAATCCTGCTTTATACAAGTTGCCGAGTAAGCGATCAATGAAACCCTATGGTGAAAATCAAACTCCGGCATGATACAAGTTGCAAGATCACCCAGCTAGCCTATGATGGGTTGTCACTAGATAGGCTTAACTGTCAACTTTCCCATGGCAGCGACGTTCTCAGCCCGTGCTACACTCACGAGTAAGCGATCAATGAAACCCTATGGGGAAAATCAAACTCCGACATGGTACAAGTTGCAAGATCACCCAGCTAGCCTATGATGGGCTGTCACTAGATAGGCTTAACTGTCAACTTTCCCATGGCTGCGACCTTCTCAGCCCGAGCTACACTCAAGAGTACACGATCAATGAAACCCTATGGGGAAAATCAAACTCCGACATGGTACAAGTTGCAAGATCACCCAGCTAGCCTATGATGGGTTGTCACTAGATAGGCTTAACTGTCAACCTTCCCATGGCTGCGTCATTCTCAGCCCGAGCTACACTCAAGAGTACACAATCAATGAAGCGCTAAGGGGAAAGTAGAAATCCTGCTTCATACAAGTTGCCGAGTAAGCGATCAATGAAACCCTATGGGGAAAATCAAACTCCGACATGGTACAAGTTGCAAGATCACCCAGCTAGCCTATGATGGGCTGTCACTAGATAGGCTTAACTATCAACTTTCCCATGGCTGCGTCATTCTCAGCCCGAGCTATACTCAAGAGTACACGATCAATGAAGCGCTAAGGGGAAAGTAGAAATCCTGCTTCATACAAGTTGCCGAGTAAGCGGTCAATGAAACCCTATGGTGAAAATCAAACTCCGGCATGATACAAGTTGCAAGATCACCCAGCTAGCCTATGATGGGTTGTCACTAGATAGGCTTAACTGTCAACTTTCCCATGGCAGCGACGTTCTCAGCCCGTGCTACACTCACGAGTAAGCGATCAATGAAACCCTATGGGGAAAATCAAACTCCGACATGGTACAAGTTGCAAGATCACCCAGCTAGCCTATGATGGGCTGTCACTAGATAGACTTAACTGTCAACTTTCCCATGGCTGCGACCTTCTCAGCCCGAGCTACACTCAAGAGTACACGATCAATGAAACCCTATGGGGAAAATCAAACTCCGACATGGTACAAGTTGCAAGATCACCCAGCTAGCCTATGATGGGTTGTCACTAGATAGGCTTCACTCTCAACCTTCCCATGGCTGCGTCATTCTCAGCCCGAGCTACACTCAAGAGTACACAATCAATGAAGCGCTAAGGGGAAAGTAGAAATCCTGCTTCATACAAGTTGCCGAGTAAGCGATCAATGAAACCCTATGGTGAAAATCAAACTCCGGCATGATACAAGTTGCAAGATCACCCAGCTAGCCTATGATGGGTTGTCACTAGATAGGCTTAACTGTCAACTTTCCCATGGCAGCGACCTTCTCAGCCCGTGCTACACTCACGAGTAAGCGATCAATGAAACCCTATGGGGAAAATCAAACTCCGACATGGTACAAGTTGCAAGATCACCCAGCTAGCCTATGATGGGCTGTCACTAGATAGGCTTAACTGTCAACTTTCCCATGGCTGCGACCTTCTCAGCCCGAGCTACACTCAAGTGTACACGATCAATGAAACCCTATGGGGAAAATCAAACTCCGACATGGTACAAGTTGCAAGATCACCCAGCTAGCCTATGATGGGCTGTCACTAGATAGGCTTAACTGTCAACTTTCCCATGGCTGCGTCATTCTCAGCCCGAGCTATACTCAAGAGTACACGATCAATGAAGCGCTAAGGGGAAAGTAGAAATCCTGCTTCATACAAGTTGCCGAGTAAGCGGTCAATGAAACCCTATGGTGAAAATCAAACTCCGGCATGATACAAGTTGCAAGATCACCCAGCTAGCCTATGATGGGTTGTCACTAGATAGGCTTAACTGTCAACTTTCCCATGGCAGCGACCTTCTCAGCCCGTGCTACACTCACGAGTAAGCGATCAATGAAACCCTATGGGGAAAATCAAACTCCGACATGGTACAAGTTGCAAGATCACCCAGCTAGCCTATGATGGGCTGTCACTAGATAGGCTTAACTGTCAACTTTCCCATGGCTGCGACCTTCTCAGCCCGAGCTACACTCAAGAGTACACGATCAATGAAACCCTATGGGGAAAATCAAACTCCGACATGGTACAAGTTTCAAGATCACCCAGCTAGCCTATGATGGGTTGTCACTAGATAGGCTTAACTGTCAACTTTCCCATGGCTGCGTCATTCTCAGCCCGAGCTACACTCAAGAGTACACAATCAATGAAGCGCTAAGGGGAAAGTAGAAATCCTGCTTCATACAAGTTGCCGAGTAAGCGATCAATGAAACCCTATGGTGAAAATCAAACTCCGGCATGATACAAGTTGCAAGATCACCCAGCTAGCCTATTATGGGTTGTCACTAGATAGGCTTAACTGTCAACTTTCCCATGGCAGCGACCTTCTCAGCCCGTGCTACACTCACGAGTAAGCGATCAATGAAACCCTATGGGGAAAATCAAACTCCGACATGGTACAAGTTGCAAGATCACCCAGCTAGCCTATGATGGGCTGTCACTAGATAGGCTTAACTGTCAACTTTCCCATGGCTGCGTCATTCTCAGCCCGAGCTATACTCAAGAGTACACGATCAATGAAGCGCTAAGGGGAAAGTAGAAATCCTGCTTCATACAAGTTGCCGAGTAAGCGGTCAATGAAACCCTATGGTGAAAATCAAACTCCGGCATGATACAAGTTGCAAGATCACCCAGCTAGCCTATGATGGGTTGTCACTAGATAGGCTTAACTGTCAACTTTCCCATGGCAGCGACCTTCTCAGCCCGTGCTACACTCACGAGTAAGCGATCAATGAAACCCTATGGGGAAAATCAAACTCCGACATGGTACAAGTTGCAAGATCACCCAGCTAGCCTATGATGGGCTGTCACTAGATAGGCTTAACTGTCAACTTTCCCATGGCTGCGACCTTCTCAGCCCGAGCTACACTCAAGAGTACACGATCAATGAAACCCTATGGGGAAAATCAAACTCCGACATGGTACAAGTTGCAAGATCACCCAGCTAGCCTATGATGGGTTGTCACTAGATAGGCTTAACTGTCAACTTTCCCATGGCTGCGTCATTCTCAGCCCGAGCTACACTCAAGAGTACACAATCAATGAAGCGCTAAGGGGAAAGTAGAAATCCTGCTTCATACAAGTTGCCGAGTAAGCGATCAATGAAACCCTATGGTGAAAATCAAACTCCGGCATGATACAAGTTGCAAGATCACCCAGCTAGCCTATTATGGGTTGTCACTAGATAGGCTTAACTGTCAACTTTCCCATGGCAGCGACCTTCTCAGCCCGTGCTACACTCACGAGTAAGCGATCAATGAAACCCTATGGGGAAAATCAAACTCCGACATGGTACAAGTTGCAAGATCACCCAGCTAGCCTATGATGGGCTGTCACTAGATAGGCTTAACTGTCAACTTTCCCATGGCTGCGACCTTCTCAGCCCGAGCTACACTCAAGAGTACACGATCAATGAAACCCTATGGGGAAAATCAAACTCCGACATGGTACAAGTTGCAAGATCACCCAGCTAGCCTATGATGGGCTGTCACTAGATAGGCTTAACTGTCAACTTTCCCATGGCTGCGTCATTCTCAGCCCGAGCTATACTCAAGAGTACACGATCAATGAAGCGCTAAGGGGAAAGTAGAAATCCTGCTTCATACAAGTTGCCGAGTAAGCGATCAATGAAACCCTATGGTGAAAATCAAACTCCGGCATGATACAAGTTGCAAGATCACCCAGCTAGCCTATGATGGGTTGTCACTAGATAGGCTTAACTGTCAACTTTCCCATGGCAGCGACCTTCTCAGCCCGTGCTACACTCACGAGTAAGCGATCAATGAAACCCTATGGGGAAAATCAAACTCCGACATGGTACAAGTTGCAAGATCACCCAGCTAGCCTATGATGGGCTGTCACTAGATAGGCTTAACTGTCAACTTTCCCATGGCTGCGACCTTCTCAGCCCGAGCTACACTCAAGAGTACACGATCAATGAAACCCTATGGGGAAAATGAAACTCCGACATGGTACAAGTTGCAAGATCACCCAGCTAGCCTATGATGGGCTGTCACTAGATAGGCTTAACTGTCAACTTTCCCATGGCTGCGTCATTCTCAGCCCGAGCTACACTCAAGAGTACACGATCAATGAAGCGCTAAGAGGAAAGTAGAAATCCTGCTTCATAGAAGTTGCCGAGTAAGCGATCAATGAAACCCTATGGTGAAAATCAAACTCCGGCATGATACAAGTTGCAAGATCACCCAGCTAGCCTATGATGGGTTGTCACTAGATAGGCTTAACTGTCAACTTTCCCATGGCAGCGACCTTCTCAGCCCGTGCTACACTCACGAGTAAGCGATCAATGAAACCCTATGGGGAAAATCAAACTCCGACATGGTACAAGTTGCAAGATCACCCAGCTAGCCTATGATGGGCTGTCACTAGATAGGCTTAACTGTCAACTTTCCCATGGCTGCGACCTTCTCAGCCCGAGCTACACTCAAGAGTACACGATCAATGAAACCCTATGGGGAAAATCAAACTCCGACATGGTACAAGTTGCAAGATCACCCAGCTAGCCTATGATGGGCTGTCACTAGATAGGCTTAACTATCAACTTTCCTATGGCTGCGTCATTCTCAGCCCGAGCTATACTCAAGAGTACACGATCAATGAAGCGCTAAGGGGAAAGTAGAAATCCTGCTTCATACAAGTTGCCGAGTAAGCGGTCAATGAAACCCTATGGTGAAAATCAAACTCCGGCATGATACAAGTTGCAAGATCACCCAGCTAGCCTACGATGGGTTGTCACTAGATAGGCTTAACTGTCAACTTTCCCATGGCAGCGACCTTCTCAGCCCGTGCTACACTCACGAGTAAGCGATCAATGAAACCCTATGGGGAAAATCAAACTCCGACATGGTACAAGTTGCAAGATCACCCAGCTAGCCTATGATGGGCTGTCACTAGATAGACTTAACTGTCAACTTTCCCATGGCTGCGACCTTCTCAGCCCGAGCTACACTCAAGAGTACACGATCAATGAAACCCTATGGGGAAAATCAAACTCCGACATGGTACAAGTTGCAAGATCACCCAGCTAGCCTATGATGGGTTGTCACTAGATAGGCTTAACTGTCAACCTTCCCATGGCTGCGTCATTCTCAGCCCGAGCTACACTCAAGAGTACACAATCAATGAAGCGCTAAGGGGAAAGTAGAAATCCTGCTTCATACAAGTTGCCGAGTAAGCGATCAATGAAACCCTATGGTGAAAATCAAACTCCGGCATGATACAAGTTGCAAGATCACCCAGCTAGCCTATGATGGGTTGTCACTAGATAGGCTTAACTGTCAACTTTCCCATGGCAGCGACGTTCTCAGCCCGTGCTACACTCACGAGTAAGCGATCAATGAAACCCTATGGGGAAAATCAAACTCCGACATGGTACAAGTTGCAAGATCACCCAGCTAGCCTATGATGGGCTGTCACTAGATAGGCTTAACTGTCAACTTTCCCATGGCTGCGACCTTCTCAGCCCGAGCTACACTCAAGAGTACACGATCAATGAAACCCTATGGGGAAAATCAAACTCCGACATGGTACAAGTTGCAAGATCACCCAGCTAGCCTATGATGGGTTGTCACTAGATAGGCTTAACTGTCAACCTTCCCATGGCTGCGTCATTCTCAGCCCGAGCTACACTCAAGAGTACACAATCAATGAAGCGCTAAGGGGAAAGTAGAAATCCTGCTTCATACAAGTTGCCGAGTAAGCGATCAATGAAACCCTATGGTGAAAATCAAACTCCGGCATGATACAAGTTGCAAGATCACCCAGCTAGCCTATTATGGGTTGTCACTAGATAGGCTTAACTGTCAACTTTCCCATGGCAGCGACCTTCTCAGCCCGTGCTACACTCACGAGTAAGCGATAAATGAAACCCTATGGGGAAAATCAAACTCCGACATGGTACAAGTTGCAAGATCACCCAGCTAGCCTATGATGGGCTGTCACTAGATAGGCTTAACTGTCAACTTTCCCATGGCTGCGACCTTCTCAGCCCGAGCTACACTCAAGAGTACACGATCAATGAAACCCTATGGGGAAAATCAAACTCCGACATGGTACAAGTTGCAAGATCACCCAGCTAGCCTATGATGGGCTGTCACTAGATAGGCTTAACTGTCAACTTTCCCATGGCTGCGTCATTCTCAGCCCGAGCTATACTCAAGAGTACACGATCAATGAAGCGCTAAGGGGAAAGTAGAAATCCTGCTTCATACAAGTTGCCGAGTAAGCGATCAATGAAACCCTATGGTGAAAATCAAACTCCGGCATGATACAAGTTGCAAGATCACCCAGCTAGCCTATGATGGGTTGTCACTAGATAGGCTTAACTGTCAACTTTCCCATGGCAGCGACCTTCTCAGCCCGTGCTACACTCACGAGTAAGCGATCAATGAAACACTATGGGGAAAATCAAACTCCGACATGGTACAAGTTGCAAGATCACCCAGCTAGCCTATGATGGGCTGTCACTAGATAGGCTTAACTGTCAACTTTCCCATGGCTGCGACCTTCTCAGCCCGAGCTACACTCAAGAGTACACGATCAATGAAACCCTATGGGGAAAATGAAACTCCGACATGGTACAAGTTGCAAGATCACCCAGCTAGCCTATGATGGGCTGTCACTAGATAGGCTTAACTGTCAACTTTCCCATGGCTGCGTCATTCTCAGCCCGAGCTATACTCAAGAGTACACGATCAATGAAGCGCTAAGGGGAAAGTAGAAATCCTGCTTCATACAAGTTGCCGAGTAAGCGGTCAATGAAACCCTATGGTGAAAATCAAACTCCGGCATGATACAAGTTGCAAGATCACCCAGCTAGCCTATGATGGGTTGTCACTAGATAGGCTTAACTGTCAACTTTCCCATGGCAGCGACCTTCTCAGCCCGTGCTACACTCACGAGTAAGCGATCAATGAAACCCTATGGGGAAAATCAAACTCCGACATGGTACAAGTTGCAAGATCACCCAGCTAGCCTATGATGGGCTGTCACTAGATAGGCTTAACTGTCAACTTTCCCATGGCTGCGACCTTCTCAGCCCGAGCTACACTCAAGAGTACACGATCAATGAAACCCTATGGGGAAAATCAAACTCCGACATGGTACAAGTTGCAAGATCACCCAGCTAGCCTATGATGGGTTGTCACTAGATAGGCTTAACTGTCAACTTTCCCATGGCTGCGTCATTCTCAGCCCGAGCTACACTCAAGAGTACACAATCAATGAAGCGCTAAGGGGAAAGTAGAAATCCTGCTTCATACAAGTTGCCGAGTAAGCGATCAATGAAACCCTATGGTGAAAATCAAACTCCGGCATGATACAAGTTGCAAGATCACCCAGCTAGCCTATTATGGGTTGTCACTAGATAGGCTTAACTGTCAACTTTCCCATGGCAGCGACCTTCTCAGCCCGTGCTACACTCACGAGTAAGCGATCAATGAAACCCTATGGGGAAAATCAAACTCCGACATGGTACAAGTTGCAAGATCACCCAGCTAGCCTATGATGGGTTGTCACTAGATTGGCTTAACTGTCAACTTTCCCATGGCTGCGTCATTCTCAGCCCGAGCTACACTCAAGAGTACACAATCAATGAAGCGCTAAGGGGAAAGTAGAAATCCTGCTTTATACAAGTTGCCGAGTAAGCGATCAATGAAACCCTATGGTGAAAATCAAACTCCGGCATGATACAAGTTGCAAGATCACCCAGCTAGCCTATGATGGGTTGTCACTAGATAGGCTTAACTGTCAACTTTCCCATGGCAGCGACGTTCTCAGCCCGTGCTACACTCACGAGTAAGCGATCAATGAAACCCTATGGGGAAAATCAAACTCCGACATGGTACAAGTTGCAAGATCACCCAGCTAGCCTATGATGGGCTGTCACTAGATAGGCTTAACTGTCAACTTTCCCATGGCTGCGACCTTCTCAGCCCGAGCTACACTCAAGAGTACACGATCAATGAAACCCTATGGGGAAAATCAAACTCCGACATGGTACAAGTTGCAAGATCACCCAGCTAGCCTATGATGGGTTGTCACTAGATATGCTTAACTGTCAACCTTCCCATGGCTGCGTCATTCTCAGCCCGAGCTACACTCAAGAGTACACAATCAATGAAGCGCTAAGGGGAAAGTAGAAATCCTGCTTCATACAAGTTGCCGAGTAAGCGATCAATGAAACCCTATGGTGAAAATCAAACTCCGGCATGATACAAGTTGCAAGATCACCCAGCTAGCCTATGATGGGTTGTCACTAGATAGGCTTAACTGTCAACTTTCCCATGGCAGCGACGTTCTCAGCCCGTGCTACACTCACGAGTAAGCGATCAATGAAACCCTATGGGGAAAATCAAACTCCGACATGGTACAAGTTGCAAGATCACCCAGCTAGCCTATGATGGGCTGTCACTAGATAGGCTTAACTGTCAACTTTCCCATGGCTGCGACCTTCTCAGCCCGAGCTACACTCAAGAGTACACGATCAATGAAACCCTATGGGGAAAATCAAACTCCGACATGGTACAAGTTGCAAGATCACCCAGCTAGCCTATGATGGGCTGTCACTAGATAGGCTTAACTATCAACTTTCCCATGGCTGCGTCATTCTCAGCCCGAGCTATACTCAAGAGTACACGATCAATGAAGCGCTAAGGGGAAAGTAGAAATCCTGCTTCATACAAGTTGCCGAGTAAGCGGTCAATGAAACCCTATGGTGAAAATCAAACTCCGGCATGATACAAGTTGCAAGATCACCCAGCTAGCCTATGATGGGTTGTCACTAGATAGGCTTAACTGTCAACTTTCCCATGGCAGCGACGTTCTCAGCCCGTGCTACACTCACGAGTAAGCGATCAATGAAACCCTATGGGGAAAATCAAACTCCGACATGGTACAAGTTGCAAGATCACCCAGCTAGCCTATGATGGGCTGTCACTAGATAGACTTAACTGTCAACTTTCCCATGGCTGCGACCTTCTCAGCCCGAGCTACACTCAAGAGTACACGATCAATGAAACCCTATGGGGAAAATCAAACTCCGACATGGTACAAGTTGCAAGATCACCCAGCTAGCCTATGATGGGTTGTCACTAGATAGGCTTCACTCTCAACCTTCCCATGGCTGCGTCATTCTCAGCCCGAGCTACACTCAAGAGTACACAATCAATGAAGCGCTAAGGGGAAAGTAGAAATCCTGCTTCATACAAGTTGCCGAGTAAGCGATCAATGAAACCCTTTGGTGAAAATCAAACTCCGGCATGATACAAGTTGCAAGATCACCCAGCTAGCCTATGATGGGTTGTCACTAGATAGGCTTAACTGTCAACTTTCCCATGGCAGCGACCTTCTCAGCCCGTGCTACACTCACGAGTAAGCGATCAATGAAACCCTATGGGGAAAATCAAACTCCGACATGGTACAAGTTGCAAGATCACCCAGCTAGCCTATGATGGGCTGTCACTAGATAGGCTTAACTGTCAACTTTCCCATGGCTGCGACCTTCTCAGCCCGAGCTACACTCAAGTGTACACGATCAATGAAACCCTATGGGGAAAATCAAACTCCGACATGGTACAAGTTGCAAGATCACCCAGCTAGCCTATGATGGGCTGTCACTAGATAGGCTTAACTGTCAACTTTCCCATGGCTGCGTCATTCTCAGCCCGAGCTATACTCAAGAGTACACGATCAATGAAGCGCTAAGGGGAAAGTAGAAATCCTGCTTCATACAAGTTGCCGAGTAAGCGGTCAATGAAACCCTATGGTGAAAATCAAACTCCGGCATGATACAAGTTGCAAGATCACCCAGCTAGCCTATGATGGGCTGTCACTAGATAGACTTAACTGTCAACTTTCCCATGGCTGCGACCTTCTCAGCCCGAGCTACACTCAAGAGTACACGATCAATGAAACCCTATGGGGAAAATCAAACTCCGACATGGTACAAGTTGCAAGATCACCCAGCTAGCCTATGATGGGTTGTCACTAGATAGGCTTCACTCTCAACCTTCCCATGGCTGCGTCATTCTCAGCCCGAGCTACACTCAAGAGTACACAATCAATGAAGCGCTAAGGGGAAAGTAGAAATCCTGCTTCATACAAGTTGCCGAGTAAGCGATCAATGAAACCCTTTGGTGAAAATCAAACTCCGGCATGATACAAGTTGCAAGATCACCCAGCTAGCCTATGATGGGTTGTCACTAGATAGGCTTAACTGTCAACTTTCCCATGGCAGCGACCTTCTCAGCCCGTGCTACACTCACGAGTAAGCGATCAATGAAACCCTATGGGGAAAATCAAACTCCGACATGGTACAAGTTGCAAGATCACCCAGCTAGCCTATGATGGGCTGTCACTAGATAGGCTTAACTGTCAACTTTCCCATGGCTGCGACCTTCTCAGCCCGAGCTACACTCAAGTGTACACGATCAATGAAACCCTATGGGGAAAATCAAACTCCGACATGGTACAAGTTGCAAGATCACCCAGCTAGCCTATGATGGGCTGTCACTAGATAGGCTTAACTGTCAACTTTCCCATGGCTGCGTCATTCTCAGCCCGAGCTATACTCAAGAGTACACGATCAATGAAGCGCTAAGGGGAAAGTAGAAATCCTGCTTCATACAAGTTGCCGAGTAAGCGGTCAATGAAACCCTATGGTGAAAATCAAACTCCGGCATGATACAAGTTGCAAGATCACCCAGCTAGCCTATGATGGGTTGTCACTAGATAGGCTTAACTGTCAACTTTCCCATGGCAGCGACGTTCTCAGCCCGTGCTACACTCACGAGTAAGCGATCAATGAAACCCTATGGGGAAAATCAAACTCCGACATGGTACAAGTTGCAAGATCACCCAGCTAGCCTATGATGGGCTGTCACTAGATAGACTTAACTGTCAACTTTCCCATGGCTGCGACCTTCTCAGCCCGAGCTACACTCAAGAGTACACGATCAATGAAACCCTATGGGGAAAATCAAACTCCGACATGGTACAAGTTGCAAGATCACCCAGCTAGCCTATGATGGGTTGTCACTAGATAGGCTTCACTCTCAACCTTCCCATGGCTGCGTCATTCTCAGCCCGAGCTACACTCAAGAGTACACAATCAATGAAGCGCTAAGGGGAAAGTAGAAATCCTGCTTCATACAAGTTGCCGAGTAAGCGATCAATGAAACCCTTTGGTGAAAATCAAACTCCGGCATGATACAAGTTGCAAGATCACCCAGCTAGCCTATGATGGGTTGTCACTAGATAGGCTTAACTGTCAACTTTCCCATGGCAGCGACCTTCTCAGCCCGTGCTACACTCACGAGTAAGCGATCAATGAAACCCTATGGGGAAAATCAAACTCCGACATGGTACAAGTTGCAAGATCACCCAGCTAGCCTATGATGGGCTGTCACTAGATAGGCTTAACTGTCAACTTTCCCATGGCTGCGACCTTCTCAGCCCGAGCTACACTCAAGTGTACACGATCAATGAAACCCTATGGGGAAAATCAAACTCCGACATGGTACAAGTTGCAAGATCACCCAGCTAGCCTATGATGGGCTGTCACTAGATAGGCTTAACTGTCAACTTTCCCATGGCTGCGTCATTCTCAGCCCGAGCTATACTCAAGAGTACACGATCAATGAAGCGCTAAGGGGAAAGTAGAAATCCTGCTTCATACAAGTTGTCGAGTAAGCGGTCAATGAAACCCTATGGTGAAAATCAAACTCCGGCATGATACAAGTTGCAAGATCACCCAGCTAGCCTATGATGGGTTGTCACTAGATAGGCTTAACTGTCAACTTTCCCATGGCAGCGACCTTCTCAGCCCGTGCTACACTCACGAGTAAGCGATCAATGAAACCCTATGGGGAAAATCAAACTCCGACATGGTACAAGTTGCAAGATCACCCAGCTAGCCTATGATGGGCTGTCACTAGATAGGCTTAACTGTCAACTTTCCCATGGCTGCGACCTTCTCAGCCCGAGCTACACTCAAGAGTACACGATCAATGAAACCCTATGGGGAAAATGAAACTCCGACATGGTACAAGTTGCAAGATCACCCAGCTAGCCTATGATGGGCTGTCACTAGATAGGCTTAACTGTCAACTTTCCCATGGCTGCGTCATTCTCAGCCCGAGCTATACTCAAGAGTACACGATCAATGAAGCGCTAAGGGGAAAGTAGAAATCCTGCTTCATACAAGTTGCCGAGTAAGCGGTCAATGAAACCCTATGGTGAAAATCAAACTCCGGCATGATACAAGTTGCAAGATCACCCAGCTAGCCTATGATGGGTTGTCACTAGATAGGCTTAACTGTCAACTTTCCCATGGCAGCGACCTTCTCAGCCCGTGCTACACTCACGAGTAAGCGATCAATGAAACCCTATGGGGAAAATCAAACTCCGACATGGTACAAGTTGCAAGATCACCCAGCTAGCCTATGATGGGCTGTCACTAGATAGGCTTAACTGTCAACTTTCCCATGGCTGCGACCTTCTCAGCCCGAGCTACACTCAAGAGTACACGATCAATGAAACCCTATGGGGAAAATCAAACTCCGACATGGTACAAGTTGCAAGATCACCCAGCTAGCCTATGATGGGTTGTCACTAGATAGGCTTAACTGTCAACTTTCCCATGGCTGCGTCATTCTCAGCCCGAGCTACACTCAAGAGTACACAATCAATGAAGCGCTAAGGGGAAAGTAGAAATCCTGCTTCATACAAGTTGCCGAGTAAGCGATCAATGAAACCCTATGGTGAAAATCAAACTCCGGCATGATACAAGTTGCAAGATCACCCAGCTAGCCTATTATGGGTTGTCACTAGATAGGCTTAACTGTCAACTTTCCCATGGCAGCGACCTTCTCAGCCCGTGCTACACTCACGAGTAAGCGATCAATGAAACCCTATGGGGAAAATCAAACTCCGACATGGTACAAGTTGCAAGATCACCCAGCTAGCCTATGATGGGCTGTCACTAGATAGGCTTAACTGTCAACTTTCCCATGGCTGCGACCTTCTCAGCCCGAGCTACACTCAAGAGTACACGATCAATGAAGCGCTAAGGGGAAAGTAGAAATCCTGCTTCATACAAGTTGCCGAGTAAGCGATCAATGAAACCCTATGGTGAAAATCAAACTCCGGCATGATACAAGTTGCAAGATCACCCAGCTAGCCTATGATGGGTTGTCACTAGATAGGCTTAACTGTCAACTTTCCCATGGCAGCGACCTTCTCAGCCCGTGCTACACTCACGAGTAAGCGATCAATGAAACCCTATGGGGAAAATCAAACTCCGACATGGTACAAGTTGCAAGATCACCCAGCTAGCCTATGATGGGCTGTCACTAGATAGGCTTAACTGTCAACTTTCCCATGGCTGCGTCATTCTCAGCCCGAGCTACACTCAAGAGTACACGATCAATGAAGCGCTAAGGGGAAAGTAGAAATCCTGCTTCATAGAAGTTGCCGAGTAAGCGATCAATGAAACCCTATGGTGAAAATCAAACTCCGGCATGATACAAGTTGCAAGATCACCCAGCTAGCCTATGATGGGTTGTCACTAGATAGGCTTAACTGTCAACTTTCCCATGGCAGCGACCTTCTCAGCCCGTGCTACACTCACGAGTAAGCGATCAATGAAACCCTATGGGGAAAATCAAACTCCGACATGGTACAAGTTGCAAGATCACCCAGCTAGCCTATGATGGGCTGTCACTAGATAGGCTTAACTGTCAACTTTCCCATGGCTGCGACCTTCTCAGCCCGAGCTACACTCAAGAGTACACGATCAATGAAACCCTATGGGGAAAATCAAACTCCGACATGGTACAAGTTGCAAGATCACCCAGCTAGCCTATGATGGGCTGTCACTAGATAGGCTTAACTATCAACTTTCCTATGGCTGCGTCATTCTCAGCCCGAGCTATACTCAAGAGTACACGATCAATGAAGCGCTAAGGGGAAAGTAGAAATCCTGCTTCATACAAGTTGCCGAGTAAGCGGTCAATGAAACCCTATGGTGAAAATCAAACTCCGGCATGATACAAGTTGCAAGATCACCCAGCTAGCCTACGATGGGTTGTCACTAGATAGGCTTAACTGTCAACTTTCCCATGGCAGCGACCTTCTTAGCCCGAGCTACACTCAAGAGTACACGATCAATGAAACCCTATGGGGAAAATCAAACTCCGACATGGTACAAGTTGCAAGATCACCCAGCTAGCCTATGATGGGCTGTCACTAGATAGACTTAACTGTCAACCTTCCCATGGCTGCGTCATTCTCAGCCCGAGCTACACTCAAGAGTACACAATCAATGAAGCGCTAAGGGGAAAGTAGAAATCCTGCTTCATACAAGTTGCCGAGTAAGCGATCAATGAAACCCTATGGTGAAAATCAAACTCCGGCATGATACAAGTTGCAAGATCACCCAGCTAGCCTATTATGGGTTGTCACTAGATAGGCTTAACTGTCAACTTTCCCATGGCAGCGACCTTCTCAGCCCGTGCTACACTCACGAGTAAGCGATCAATGAAACCCTATGGGGAAAATCAAACTCCGACATGGTACAAGTTGCAAGATCACCCAGCTAGCCTATGATGGGCTGTCACTAGATAGGCTTAACTGTCAACTTTCCCATGGCTGCGACCTTCTCAGCCCGAGCTACACTCAAGAGTACACGATCAATGAAACCCTATGGGGAAAATCAAACTCCGACATGGTACAAGTTGCAAGATCACCCAGCTAGCCTATGATGGGCTGTCACTAGATAGGCTTAACTGTCAACTTTCCCATGGCTGCGTCATTCTCAGCCCGAGCTATACTCAAAAGTACACGATCAATGAAGCGCTAAGGGGAAAGTAGAAATCCTGCTTCATACAAGTTGCCGAGTAAGCGATCAATGAAACCCTATGGTGAAAATCAAACTCCGGCATGATACAAGTTGCAAGATCACCCAGCTAGCCTATGATGGGTTGTCACTAGATAGGCTTAACTGTCAACTTTCCCATGGCAGCGACCTTCTCAGCCCGTGCTACACTCACGAGTAAGCGATCAATGAAACACTATGGGGAAAATCAAACTCCGACATGGTACAAGTTGCAAGATCACCCAGCTAGCCTATGATGGGCTGTCACTAGATAGGCTTAACTGTCAACTTTCCCATGGCTGCGACCTTCTCAGCCCGAGCTACACTCAAGAGTACACGATCAATGAAACCCTATGGGGAAAATGAAACTCCGACATGGTACAAGTTGCAAGATCACCCAGCTAGCCTATGATGGGCTGTCACTAGATAGGCTTAACTGTCAACTTTCCCATGGCTGCGTCATTCTCAGCCCGAGCTATACTCAAGAGTACACGATCAATGAAGCGCTAAGGGGAAAGTAGAAATCCTGCTTCATACAAGTTGCCGAGTAAGCGGTCAATGAAACCCTATGGTGAAAATCAAACTCCGGCATGATACAAGTTGCAAGATCACCCAGCTAGCCTATGATGGGTTGTCACTAGATAGGCTTAACTGTCAACTTTCCCATGGCAGCGACCTTCTCAGCCCGTGCTACACTCACGAGTAAGCGATCAATGAAACCCTATGGGGAAAATCAAACTCCGACATGGTACAAGTTGCAAGATCACCCAGCTAGCCTATGATGGGCTGTCACTAGATAGGCTTAACTGTCAACTTTCCCATGGCTGCGACCTTCTCAGCCCGAGCTACACTCAAGAGTACACGATCAATGAAACCCTATGGGGAAAATCAAACTCCGACATGGTACAAGTTGCAAGATCACCCAGCTAGCCTATGATGGGTTGTCACTAGATAGGCTTAACTGTCAACTTTCCCATGGCTGCGTCATTCTCAGCCCGAGCTACACTCAAGAGTACACAATCAATGAAGCGCTAAGGGGAAAGTAGAAATCCTGCTTCATACAAGTTGCCGAGTAAGCGATCAATGAAACCCTATGGTGAAAATCAAACTCCGGCATGATACAAGTTGCAAGATCACCCAGCTAGCCTATTATGGGTTGTCACTAGATAGGCTTAACTGTCAACTTTCCCATGGCAGCGACCTTCTCAGCCCGTGCTACACTCACGAGTAAGCGATCAATGAAACCCTATGGGGAAAATCAAACTCCGACATGGTACAAGTTGCAAGATCACCCAGCTAGCCTATGATGGGTTGTCACTAGATTGGCTTAACTGTCAACTTTCCCATGGCTGCGTCATTCTCAGCCCGAGCTACACTCAAGAGTACACAATCAATGAAGCGCTAAGGGGAAAGTAGAAATCCTGCTTTATACAAGTTGCCGAGTAAGCGATCAATGAAACCCTATGGTGAAAATCAAACTCCGGCATGATACAAGTTGCAAGATCACCCAGCTAGCCTATGATGGGTTGTCACTAGATAGGCTTAACTGTCAACTTTCCCATGGCAGCGACGTTCTCAGCCCGTGCTACACTCACGAGTAAGCGATCAATGAAACCCTATGGGGAAAATCAAACTCCGACATGGTACAAGTTGCAAGATCACCCAGCTAGCCTATGATGGGCTGTCACTAGATAGGCTTAACTGTCAACTTTCCCATGGCTGCGACCTTCTCAGCCCGAGCTACACTCAAGAGTACACGATCAATGAAACCCTATGGGGAAAATCAAACTCAGACATGGTACAAGTTGCAAGATCACCCAGCTAGCCTATGATGGGTTGTCACTAGATAGGCTTAACTGTCAACCTTCCCATGGCTGCGTCATTCTCAGCCCGAGCTACACTCAAGAGTACACAATCAATGAAGCGCTAAGGGGAAAGTAGAAATCCTGCTTCATACAAGTTGCCGAGTAAGCGATCAATGAAACCCTATGGTGAAAATCAAACTCCGGCATGATACAAGTTGCAAGATCACCCAGCTAGCCTATGATGGGTTGTCACTAGATAGGCTTAACTGTCAACTTTCCCATGGCAGCGACCTTCTCAGCCCGTGCTACACTCACGAGTAAGCGATCAATGAAACCCTATGGGGAAAATCAAACTCCGACATGGTACAAGTTGCAAGATCACCCAGCTAGCCTATGATGGGCTGTCACTAGATAGGCTTAACTGTCAACTTTCCCATGGCTGCGACCTTCTCAGCCCGAGCTACACTCAAGAGTACACGATCAATGAAACCCTATGGGGAAAATCAAACTCCGACATGGTACAAGTTGCAAGATCACCCAGCTAGCCTATGATGGGCTGTCACTAGATAGGCTTAACTATCAACTTTCCCATGGCTGCGTCATTCTCAGCCCGAGCTATACTCAAGAGTACACGATCAATGAAGCGCTAAGGGGAAAGTAGAAATCCTGCTTCATACAAGTTGCCGAGTAAGCGGTCAATGAAACCCTATTGTGAAAATCAAACTCCGGCATGATACAAGTTGCAAGATCACCCAGCTAGCCTATGATGGGTTGTCACTAGATAGGCTTAACTGTCAACTTTCCCATGGCAGCGACGTTCTCAGCCCGTGCTACACTCACGAGTAAGCGATCAATGAAACCCTATGGGGAAAATCAAACTCCGACATGGTACAAGTTGCAAGATCACCCAGCTAGCCTATGATGGGCTGTCACTAGATAGACTTAACTGTCAACTTTCCCATGGCTGCGACCTTCTCAGCCCGAGCTACACTCAAGAGTACACGATCAATGAAACCCTATGGGGAAAATCAAACTCCGACATGGTACAAGTTGCAAGATCACCCAGCTAGCCTATGATGGGTTGTCACTAGATAGGCTTCACTCTCAACCTTCCCATGGCTGCGTCATTCTCAGCCCGAGCTACACTCAAGAGTACACAATCAATGAAGCGCTAAGGGGAAAGTAGAAATCCTGCTTCATACAAGTTGCCGAGTAAGCGATCAATGAAACCCTATGGTGAAAATCAAACTCCGGCATGATACAAGTTGCAAGATCACCCAGCTAGCCTATGATGGGTTGTCACTAGATAGGCTTAACTGTCAACTTTCCCATGGCAGCGACCTTCTCAGCCCGTGCTACACTCACGAGTAAGCGATCAATGAAACCCTATGGGGAAAATCAAACTCCGACATGGTACAAGTTGCAAGATCACCCAGCTAGCCTATGATGGGCTGTCACTAGATAGGCTTAACTGTCAACTTTCCCATGGCTGCGACCTTCTCAGCCCGAGCTACACTCAAGTGTACACGATCAATGAAACCCTATGGGGAAAATCAAACTCCGACATGGTACAAGTTGCAAGATCACCCAGCTAGCCTATGATGGGCTGTCACTAGATAGGCTTAACTGTCAACTTTCCCATGGCTGCGTCATTCTCAGCCCGAGCTATACTCAAGAGTACACGATCAATGAAGCGCTAAGGGGAAAGTAGAAATCCTGCTTCATACAAGTTGCCGAGTAAGCGGTCAATGAAACCCTATGGTGAAAATCAAACTCCGGCATGATACAAGTTGCAAGATCACCCAGCTAGCCTATGATGGGTTGTCACTAGATAGGCTTAACTGTCAACTTTCCCATGGCAGCGACCTTCTCAGCCCGAGCTACACTCAAGAGTACACGATCAATGAAACCCTATGGGGAAAATCAAACTCCGACATGGTACAAGTTGCAAGATCACCCAGCTAGCCTATGATGGGTTGTCACTAGATAGGCTTAACTGTCAACTTTCCCATGGCTGCGACATTCTCAGCCCGAGCTACACTCAAGAGTACACAATCAATGAAGCGCTAAGGGGAAAGTAGAAATCCTGCTTCATACAAGTTGCCGAGTAAGCGATCAATGAAACCCTATGGTGAAAATCAAACTCCGGCATGATACAAGTTGCAAGATCACCCAGCTAGCCTATTATGGGTTGTCACTAGATAGGCTTAACTGTCAACTTTCCCATGGCAGCGACCTTCTCAGCCCGTGCTACACTCACGAGTAAGCGATCAATGAAACCCTATGGGGAAAATCAAACTCCGACATGGTACAAGTTGCAAGATCACCCAGCTAGCCTATGATGGGCTGTCACTAGATAGGCTTAACTGTCAACTTTCCCATGGCTGCGTCATTCTCAGCCCGAGCTATACTCAAGAGTACACGATCAATGAAGCGCTAAGGGGAAAGTAGAAATCCTGCTTCATACAAGTTGCCGAGTAAGCGGTCAATGAAACCCTATGGTGAAAATCAAACTCCGGCATGATACAAGTTGCAAGATCACCCAGCTAGCCTATGATGGGTTGTCACTAGATAGGCTTAACTGTCAACTTTCCCATGGCAGCGACCTTCTCAGCCCGTGCTACACTCACGAGTAAGCGATCAATGAAACCCTATGGGGAAAATCAAACTCCGACATGGTACAAGTTGCAAGATCACCCAGCTAGCCTATGATGGGCTGTCACTAGATAGGCTTAACTGTCAACTTTCCCATGGCTGCGACCTTCTCAGCCCGAGCTACACTCAAGAGTACACGATCAATGAAACCCTATGGGGAAAATCAAACTCCGACATGGTACAAGTTGCAAGATCACCCAGCTAGCCTATGATGGGTTGTCACTAGATAGGCTTAACTGTCAACTTTCCCATGGCTGCGTCATTCTCAGCCCGAGCTACACTCAAGAGTACACAATCAATGAAGCGCTAAGGGGAAAGTAGAAATCCTGCTTCATACAAGTTGCCGAGTAAGCGATCAATGAAACCCTATGGTGAAAATCAAACTCCGGCATGATACAAGTTGCAAGATCACCCAGCTAGCCTATTATGGGTTGTCACTAGATAGGCTTAACTGTCAACTTTCCCATGGCAGCGACCTTCTCAGCCCGTGCTACACTCACGAGTAAGCGATCAATGAAACCCTATGGGGAAAATCAAACTCCGACATGGTACAAGTTGCAAGATCACCCAGCTAGCCTATGATGGGTTGTCACTAGATTGGCTTAACTGTCAACTTTCCCATGGCTGCGTCATTCTCAGCCCGAGCTACACTCAAGAGTACACAATCAATGAAGCGCTAAGGGGAAAGTAGAAATCCTGCTTTATACAAGTTGCCGAGTAAGCGATCAATGAAACCCTATGGTGAAAATCAAACTCCGGCATGATACAAGTTGCAAGATCACCCAGCTAGCCTATGATGGGTTGTCACTAGATAGGCTTAACTGTCAACTTTCCCATGGCAGCGACGTTCTCAGCCCGTGCTACACTCACGAGTAAGCGATCAATGAAACCCTATGGGGAAAATCAAACTCCGACATGGTACAAGTTGCAAGATCACCCAGCTAGCCTATGATGGGCTGTCACTAGATAGGCTTAACTGTCAACTTTCCCATGGCTGCGACCTTCTCAGCCCGAGCTACACTCAAGAGTACACGATCAATGAAACCCTATGGGGAAAATCAAACTCAGACATGGTACAAGTTGCAAGATCACCCAGCTAGCCTATGATGGGTTGTCACTAGATAGGCTTAACTGTCAACCTTCCCATGGCTGCGTCATTCTCAGCCCGAGCTACACTCAAGAGTACACAATCAATGAAGCGCTAAGGGGAAAGTAGAAATCCTGCTTCATACAAGTTGCCGAGTAAGCGATCAATGAAACCCTATGGTGAAAATCAAACTCCGGCATGATACAAGTTGCAAGATCACCCAGCTAGCCTATGATGGGTTGTCACTAGATAGGCTTAACTGTCAACTTTCCCATGGCAGCGACCTTCTCAGCCCGTGCTACACTCACGAGTAAGCGATCAATGAAACCCTATGGGGAAAATCAAACTCCGACATGGTACAAGTTGCAAGATCACCCAGCTAGCCTATGATGGGCTGTCACTAGATAGGCTTAACTGTCAACTTTCCCATGGCTGCGACCTTCTCAGCCCGAGCTACACTCAAGAGTACACGATCAATGAAACCCTATGGGGAAAATCAAACTCCGACATGGTACAAGTTGCAAGATCACCCAGCTAGCCTATGATGGGCTGTCACTAGATAGGCTTAACTATCAACTTTCCCATGGCTGCGTCATTCTCAGCCCGAGCTATACTCAAGAGTACACGATCAATGAAGCGCTAAGGGGAAAGTAGAAATCCTGCTTCATACAAGTTGCCGAGTAAGCGGTCAATGAAACCCTATTGTGAAAATCAAACTCCGGCATGATACAAGTTGCAAGATCACCCAGCTAGCCTATGATGGGTTGTCACTAGATAGGCTTAACTGTCAACTTTCCCATGGCAGCGACGTTCTCAGCCCGTGCTACACTCACGAGTAAGCGATCAATGAAACCCTATGGGGAAAATCAAACTCCGACATGGTACAAGTTGCAAGATCACCCAGCTAGCCTATGATGGGCTGTCACTAGATAGACTTAACTGTCAACTTTCCCATGGCTGCGACCTTCTCAGCCCGAGCTACACTCAAGAGTACACGATCAATGAAACCCTATGGGGAAAATCAAACTCCGACATGGTACAAGTTGCAAGATCACCCAGCTAGCCTATGATGGGTTGTCACTAGATAGGCTTCACTCTCAACCTTCCCATGGCTGCGTCATTCTCAGCCCGAGCTACACTCAAGAGTACACAATCAATGAAGCGCTAAGGGGAAAGTAGAAATCCTGCTTCATACAAGTTGCCGAGTAAGCGATCAATGAAACCCTATGGTGAAAATCAAACTCCGGCATGATACAAGTTGCAAGATCACCCAGCTAGCCTATGATGGGTTGTCACTAGATAGGCTTAACTGTCAACTTTCCCATGGCAGCGACCTTCTCAGCCCGTGCTACACTCACGAGTAAGCGATCAATGAAACCCTATGGGGAAAATCAAACTCCGACATGGTACAAGTTGCAAGATCACCCAGCTAGCCTATGATGGGCTGTCACTAGATAGGCTTAACTGTCAACTTTCCCATGGCTGCGACCTTCTCAGCCCGAGCTACACTCAAGTGTACACGATCAATGAAACCCTATGGGGAAAATCAAACTCCGACATGGTACAAGTTGCAAGATCACCCAGCTAGCCTATGATGGGCTGTCACTAGATAGGCTTAACTGTCAACTTTCCCATGGCTGCGTCATTCTCAGCCCGAGCTATACTCAAGAGTACACGATCAATGAAGCGCTAAGGGGAAAGTAGAAATCCTGCTTCATACAAGTTGCCGAGTAAGCGGTCAATGAAACCCTATGGTGAAAATCAAACTCCGGCATGATACAAGTTGCAAGATCACCCAGCTAGCCTATGATGGGTTGTCACTAGATAGGCTTAACTGTCAACTTTCCCATGGCAGCGACCTTCTCAGCCCGAGCTACACTCAAGAGTACACGATCAATGAAACCCTATGGGGAAAATCAAACTCCGACATGGTACAAGTTGCAAGATCACCCAGCTAGCCTATGATGGGTTGTCACTAGATAGGCTTAACTGTCAACTTTCCCATGGCTGCGACATTCTCAGCCCGAGCTACACTCAAGAGTACACAATCAATGAAGCGCTAAGGGGAAAGTAGAAATCCTGCTTCATACAAGTTGCCGAGTAAGCGATCAATGAAACCCTATGGTGAAAATCAAACTCCGGCATGATACAAGTTGCAAGATCACCCAGCTAGCCTATTATGGGTTGTCACTAGATAGGCTTAACTGTCAACTTTCCCATGGCAGCGACCTTCTCAGCCCGTGCTACACTCACGAGTAAGCGATCAATGAAACCCTATGGGGAAAATCAAACTCCGACATGGTACAAGTTGCAAGATCACCCAGCTAGCCTATGATGGGCTGTCACTAGATAGGCTTAACTGTCAACTTTCCCATGGCTGCGTCATTCTCAGCCCGAGCTATACTCAAGAGTACACGATCAATGAAGCGCTAAGGGGAAAGTAGAAATCCTGCTTCATACAAGTTGCCGAGTAAGCGGTCAATGAAACCCTATGGTGAAAATCAAACTCCGGCATGATACAAGTTGCAAGATCACCCAGCTAGCCTATGATGGGTTGTCACTAGATAGGCTTAACTGTCAACTTTCCCATGGCAGCGACCTTCTCAGCCCGTGCTACACTCACGAGTAAGCGATCAATGAAACCCTATGGGGAAAATCAAACTCCGACATGGTACAAGTTGCAAGATCACCCAGCTAGCCTATGATGGGCTGTCACTAGATAGGCTTAACTGTCAACTTTCCCATGGCTGCGACCTTCTCAGCCCGAGCTACACTCAAGAGTACACGATCAATGAAACCCTATGGGGAAAATCAAACTCCGACATGGTACAAGTTGCAAGATCACCCAGCTAGCCTATGATGGGTTGTCACTAGATAGGCTTAACTGTCAACTTTCCCATGGCTGCGTCATTCTCAGCCCGAGCTACACTCAAGAGTACACAATCAATGAAGCGCTAAGGGGAAAGTAGAAATCCTGCTTCATACAAGTTGCCGAGTAAGCGATCAATGAAACCCTATGGTGAAAATCAAACTCCGGCATGATACAAGTTGCAAGATCACCCAGCTAACCTATTATGGGTTGTCACTAGATAGGCTTAACTGTCAACTTTCCCATGGCAGCGACCTTCTCAGCCTGTGCTACACTCACGAGTAAGCGATCAATGAAACCCTATGGGGAAAATCAAACTCCGACATGGTACAAGTTGCAAGATCACCCAGCTAGCCTATGATGGGCTGTCACTAGATAGGCTTAACTGTCAACTTTCCCATGGCTGCGACCTTCTCAGCCCGAGCTACACTCAAGAGTACACGATCAATGAAACCCTATGGGGAAAATCAAACTCCGACATGGTACAAGTTGCAAGATCACCCAGCTAGCCTATGATGGGCTGTCACTAGATAGGCTTAACTGTCAACTTTCCCATGGCTGCGTCATTCTCAGCCCGAGCTATACTCAAGAGTACACGATCAATGAAGCGCTAAGGGGAAAGTAGAAATCCTGCTTCATACAAGTTGCCGAGTAAGCGATCAATGAAACCCTATGGTGAAAATCAAACTCCGGCATGATACAAGTTGCAAGATCACCCAGCTAGCCTATGATGGGTTGTCACTAGATAGGCTTAACTGTCAACTTTCCCATGGCAGCGACCTTCTCAGCCCGTGCTACACTCACGAGTAAGCGATCAATGAAACCCTATGGGGAAAATCAGACTCCGACATGGTACAAGTTGCAAGATCACCCAGCTAGCCTGTGATGGGCTGTCACTAGATAGGCTTAACTGTCAACTTTCCCATGGCTGCGACCTTCTCAGCCCGAGCTACACTCAAGAGTACACGATCAATGAAACCCTATGGGGAAAATGAAACTCCGACATGGTACAAGTTGCAAGATCACCCAGCTAGCCTATGATGGGCTGTCACTAGATAGGCTTAACTGTCAACTTTCCCATGGCTGCGTCATTCTCAGCCCGAGCTATACTCAAGAGTACACGATCAATGAAGCGCTAAGGGGAAAGTAGAAATCCTGCTTCATACAAGTTGCCGAGTAAGCGGTCAATGAAACCCTATGGTGAAAATCAAACTCCGGCATGATACAAGTTGCAAGATCACCCAGCTAGCCTATGATGGGTTGTCACTAGATAGGCTTAACTGTCAACTTTCCCATGGCAGCGACCTTCTCAGCCCGTGCTACACTCACGAGTAAGCGATCAATGAAACCCTATGGGGAAAATCAAACTCCGACATGGTACAAGTTGCAAGATCACCCAGCTAGCCTATGATGGGCTGTCACTAGATAGGCTTAACTGTCAACTTTCCCATGGCTGCGACCTTCTCAGCCCGAGCTACACTCAAGAGTACACGATCAATGAAACCCTATGGGGAAAATCAAACTCCGACATGGTACAAGTTGCAAGATCACCCAGCTAGCCTATGATGGGTTGTCACTAGATAGGCTTAACTGTCAACTTTCCCATGGCTGCGTCATTCTCAGCCCGAGCTACACTCAAGAGTACACAATCAATGAAGCGCTAAGGGGAAAGTAGAAATCCTGCTTCATACAAGTTGCCGAGTAAGCGATCAATGAAACCCTATGGTGAAAATCAAACTCCGGCATGATACAAGTTGCAAGATCACCCAGCTAGCCTATTATGGGTTGTCACTAGATAGGCTTAACTGTCAACTTTCCCATGGCAGCGACCTTCTCAGCCCGTGCTACACTCACGAGTAAGCGATCAATGAAACCCTATGGGGAAAATCAAACTCCGACATGGTACAAGTTGCAAGATCACCCAGCTAGCCTATGATGGGCTGTCACTAGATAGGCTTAACTGTCAACTTTCCCATGGCTGCGACCTTCTCAGCCCGAGCTACACTCAAGAGTACACGATCAATGAAGCGCTAAGGGGAAAGTAGAAATCCTGCTTCATACAAGTTGCCGAGTAAGCGATCAATGAAACCCTATGGTGAAAATCAAACTCCGGCATGATACAAGTTGCAAGATCACCCAGCTAGCCTATGATGGGTTGTCACTAGATAGGCTTAACTGTCAACTTTCCCATGGCAGCGACCTTCTCAGCCCGTGCTACACTCACGAGTAAGCGATCAATGAAACCCTATGGGGAAAATCAAACTCCGACATGGTACAAGTTGCAAGATCACCCAGCTAGCCTATGATGGGCTGTCACTAGATAGGCTTAACTGTCAACTTTCCCATGGCTGCGTCATTCTCAGCCCGAGCTACACTCAAGAGTACACGATCAATGAAGCGCTAAGGGGAAAGTAGAAATCCTGCTTCATAGAAGTTGCCGAGTAAGCGATCAATGAAACCCTATGGTGAAAATCAAACTCCGGCATGATACAAGTTGCAAGATCACCCAGCTAGCCTATGATGGGTTGTCACTAGATAGGCTTAACTGTCAACTTTCCCATGGCAGCGACCTTCTTAGCCCGAGCTACACTCAAGAGTACACGATCAATGAAACCCTATGGGGAAAATCAAACTCCGACATGGTACAAGTTGCAAGATCACCCAGCTAGCCTATGATGGGCTGTCACTAGATAGACTTAACTGTCAACTTTCCCATGGCTGCGACCTTCTCAGCCCGAGCTACACTCAAGAGTACACGATCAATGAAACCCTATGGGGAAAATCAAACTCCGACATGGTACAAGTTGCAAGATCACCCAGCTAGCCTATGATGGGTTGTCACTAGATAGGCTTAACTGTCAACCTTCCCATGGCTGCGTCATTCTCAGCCCGAGCTACACTCAAGAGTACACAATCAATGAAGCGCTAAGGGGAAAGTAGAAATCCTGCTTCATACAAGTTGCCGAGTAAGCGATCAATGAAACCCTATGGTGAAAATCAAACTCCGGCATGATACAAGTTGCAAGATCACCCAGCTAGCCTATGATGGGTTGTCACTAGATAGGCTTAACTGTCAACTTTCCCATGGCAGCGACGTTCTCAGCCCGTGCTACACTCACGAGTAAGCGATCAATGAAACCCTATGGGGAAAATCAAACTCCGACATGGTACAAGTTGCAAGATCACCCAGCTAGCCTATGATGGGCTGTCACTAGATAGGCTTAACTGTCAACTTTCCCATGGCTGCGACCTTCTCAGCCCGAGCTACACTCAAGAGTACACGATCAATGAAACCCTATGGGGAAAATCAAACTCCGACATGGTACAAGTTGCAAGATCACCCAGCTAGCCTATGATGGGTTGTCACTAGATAGGCTTAACTGTCAACCTTCCCATGGCTGCGTCATTCTCAGCCCGAGCTACACTCAAGAGTACACAATCAATGAAGCGCTAAGGGGAAAGTAGAAATCCTGCTTCATACAAGTTGCCGAGTAAGCGATCAATGAAACCCTATGGTGAAAATCAAACTCCGGCATGATACAAGTTGCAAGATCACCCAGCTAGCCTATTATGGGTTGTCACTAGATAGGCTTAACTGTCAACTTTCCCATGGCAGCGACCTTCTCAGCCCGTGCTACACTCACGAGTAAGCGATCAATGAAACCCTATGGGGAAAATCAAACTCCGACATGGTACAAGTTGCAAGATCACCCAGCTAGCCTATGATGGGCTGTCACTAGATAGGCTTAACTGTCAACTTTCCCATGGCTGCGACCTTCTCAGCCCGAGCTACACTCAAGAGTACACGATCAATGAAACCCTATGGGGAAAATCAAACTCCGACATGGTACAAGTTGCAAGATCACCCAGCTAGCCTATGATGGGCTGTCACTAGATAGGCTTAACTGTCAACTTTCCCATGGCTGCGTCATTCTCAGCCCGAGCTATACTCAAAAGTACACGATCAATGAAGCGCTAAGGGGAAAGTAGAAATCCTGCTTCATACAAGTTGCCGAGTAAGCGATCAATGAAACCCTATGGTGAAAATCAAACTCCGGCATGATACAAGTTGCAAGATCACCCAGCTAGCCTATGATGGGTTGTCACTAGATAGGCTTAACTGTCAACTTTCCCATGGCAGCGACCTTCTCAGCCCGTGCTACACTCACGAGTAAGCGATCAATGAAACACTATGGGGAAAATCAAACTCCGACATGGTACAAGTTGCAAGATCACCCAGCTAGCCTATGATGGGCTGTCACTAGATAGGCTTAACTGTCAACTTTCCCATGGCTGCGACCTTCTCAGCCCGAGCTACACTCAAGAGTACACGATCAATGAAACCCTAT
Organism: Leptodactylus fuscus; assembly: GCF_031893055.1. NCBI lineage: Eukaryota > Metazoa > Chordata > Amphibia > Anura > Leptodactylidae > Leptodactylus > Leptodactylus fuscus. Next base: position 76,660 of record NW_027440215.1, read on the forward strand.
GGGGAAAATGAAACTCCGACATGGTACAAGTTGCAAGATCACCCAGCTAGCCTATGATGGGCTGTCACTAGATAGGCTTAACTGTCAACTTTCCCATGGCTGCGTCATTCTCAGCCCGAGCTATACTCAAGAGTACACGATCAATGAAGCGCTAAGGGGAAAGTAGAAATCCTGCTTCATACAAGTTGCCGAGTAAGCGGTCAATGAAACCCTATGGTGAAAATCAAACTCCGGCATGATACAAGTTGCAAGATCACCCAGCTAGCCTATGATGGGTTGTCACTAGATAGGCTTAACTGTCAACTTTCCCATGGCAGCGACCTTCTCAGCCCGTGCTACACTCACGAGTAAGCGATCAATGAAACCCTATGGGGAAAATCAAACTCCGACATGGTACAAGTTGCAAGATCACCCAGCTAGCCTATGATGGGCTGTCACTAGATAGGCTTAACTGTCAACTTTCCCATGGCTGCGACCTTCTCAGCCCGAGCTACACTCAAGAGTACACGATCAATGAAACCCTATGGGGAAAATCAAACTCCGACATGGTACAAGTTGCAAGATCACCCAGCTAGCCTATGATGGGTTGTCACTAGATAGGCTTAACTGTCAACTTTCCCATGGCTGCGTCATTCTCAGCCCGAGCTACACTCAAGAGTACACAATCAATGAAGCGCTAAGGGGAAAGTAGAAATCCTGCTTCATACAAGTTGCCGAGTAAGCGATCAATGAAACCCTATGGTGAAAATCAAACTCCGGCATGATACAAGTTGCAAGATCACCCAGCTAGCCTATTATGGGTTGTCACTAGATAGGCTTAACTGTCAACTTTCCCATGGCAGCGACCTTCTCAGCCCGTGCTACACTCACGAGTAAGCGATCAATGAAACCCTATGGGGAAAATCAAACTCCGACATGGTACAAGTTGCAAGATCACCCAGCTAGCCTATGATGGGTTGTCACTAGATTGGCTTAACTGTCAACTTTCCCATGGCTGCGTCATTCTCAGCCCGAGCTACACTCAAGAGTACACAATCAATGAAGCGCTAAGGGGAAAGTAGAAATCCTGCTTTATACAAGTTGCCGAGTAAGCGATCAATGAAACCCTATGGTGAAAATCAAACTCCGGCATGATACAAGTTGCAAGATCACCCAGCTAGCCTATGATGGGTTGTCACTAGATAGGCTTAACTGTCAACTTTCCCATGGCAGCGACGTTCTCAGCCCGTGCTACACTCACGAGTAAGCGATCAATGAAACCCTATGGGGAAAATCAAACTCCGACATGGTACAAGTTGCAAGATCACCCAGCTAGCCTATGATGGGCTGTCACTAGATAGGCTTAACTGTCAACTTTCCCATGGCTGCGACCTTCTTAGCCCGAGCTACACTCAAGAGTACACGATCAATGAAACCCTATGGGGAAAATCAAACTCAGACATGGTACAAGTTGCAAGATCACCCAGCTAGCCTATGATGGGTTGTCACTAGATAGGCTTAACTGTCAACCTTCCCATGGCTGCGTCATTCTCAGCCCGAGCTACACTCAAGAGTACACAATCAATGAAGCGCTAAGGGGAAAGTAGAAATCCTGCTTCATACAAGTTGCCGAGTAAGCGATCAATGAAACCCTATGGTGAAAATCAAACTCCGGCATGATACAAGTTGCAAGATCACCCAGCTAGCCTATGATGGGTTGTCACTAGATAGGCTTAACTGTCAACTTTCCCATGGCAGCGACCTTCTCAGCCCGTGCTACACTCACGAGTAAGCGATCAATGAAACCCTATGGGGAAAATCAAACTCCGACATGGTACAAGTTGCAAGATCACCCAGCTAGCCTATGATGGGCTGTCACTAGATAGGCTTAACTGTCAACTTTCCCATGGCTGCGACCTTCTCAGCCCGAGCTACACTCAAGAGTACACGATCAATGAAACCCTATGGGGAAAATCAAACTCCGACATGGTACAAGTTGCAAGATCACCCAGCTAGCCTATGATGGGCTGTCACTAGATAGGCTTAACTATCAACTTTCCCATGGCTGCGTCATTCTCAGCCCGAGCTATACTCAAGAGTACACGATCAATGAAGCGCTAAGGGGAAAGTAGAAATCCTGCTTCATACAAGTTGCCGAGTAAGCGGTCAATGAAACCCTATTGTGAAAATCAAACTCCGGCATGATACAAGTTGCAAGATCACCCAGCTAGCCTATGATGGGTTGTCACTAGATAGGCTTAACTGTCAACTTTCCCATGGCAGCGACGTTCTCAGCCCGTGCTACACTCACGAGTAAGCGATCAATGAAACCCTATGGGGAAAATCAAACTCCGACATGGTACAAGTTGCAAGATCACCCAGCTAGCCTATGATGGGCTGTCACTAGATAGACTTAACTGTCAACTTTCCCATGGCTGCGACCTTCTCAGCCCGAGCTACACTCAAGAGTACACGATCAATGAAACCCTATGGGGAAAATCAAACTCCGACATGGTACAAGTTGCAAGATCACCCAGCTAGCCTATGATGGGTTGTCACTAGATAGGCTTCACTCTCAACCTTCCCATGGCTGCGTCATTCTCAGCCCGAGCTACACTCAAGAGTACACAATCAATGAAGCGCTAAGGGGAAAGTAGAAATCCTGCTTCATACAAGTTGCCGAGTAAGCGATCAATGAAACCCTATGGTGAAAATCAAACTCCGGCATGATACAAGTTGCAAGATCACCCAGCTAGCCTATGATGGGTTGTCACTAGATAGGCTTAACTGTCAACTTTCCCATGGCAGCGACCTTCTCAGCCCGTGCTACACTCACGAGTAAGCGATCAATGAAACCCTATGGGGAAAATCAAACTCCGACATGGTACAAGTTGCAAGATCACCCAGCTAGCCTATGATGGGCTGTCACTAGATAGGCTTAACTGTCAACTTTCCCATGGCTGCGACCTTCTCAGCCCGAGCTACACTCAAGTGTACACGATCAATGAAACCCTATGGGGAAAATCAAACTCCGACATGGTACAAGTTGCAAGATCACCCAGCTAGCCTATGATGGGCTGTCACTAGATAGGCTTAACTGTCAACTTTCCCATGGCTGCGTCATTCTCAGCCCGAGCTATACTCAAGAGTACACGATCAATGAAGCGCTAAGGGGAAAGTAGAAATCCTGCTTCATACAAGTTGCCGAGTAAGCGGTCAATGAAACCCTATGGTGAAAATCAAACTCCGGCATGATACAAGTTGCAAGATCACCCAGCTAGCCTATGATGGGTTGTCACTAGATAGGCTTAACTGTCAACTTTCCCATGGCAGCGACCTTCTCAGCCCGAGCTACACTCAAGAGTACACGATCAATGAAACCCTATGGGGAAAATCAAACTCCGACATGGTACAAGTTGCAAGATCACCCAGCTAGCCTATGATGGGTTGTCACTAGATAGGCTTAACTGTCAACTTTCCCATGGCTGCGACATTCTCAGCCCGAGCTACACTCAAGAGTACACAATCAATGAAGCGCTAAGGGGAAAGTAGAAATCCTGCTTCATACAAGTTGCCGAGTAAGCGATCAATGAAACCCTATGGTGAAAATCAAACTCCGGCATGATACAAGTTGCAAGATCACCCAGCTAGCCTATTATGGGTTGTCACTAGATAGGCTTAACTGTCAACTTTCCCATGGCAGCGACCTTCTCAGCCCGTGCTACACTCACGAGTAAGCGATCAATGAAACCCTATGGGGAAAATCAAACTCCGACATGGTACAAGTTGCAAGATCACCCAGCTAGCCTATGATGGGCTGTCACTAGATAGGCTTAACTGTCAACTTTCCCATGGCTGCGTCATTCTCAGCCCGAGCTATACTCAAGAGTACACGATCAATGAAGCGCTAAGGGGAAAGTAGAAATCCTGCTTCATACAAGTTGCCGAGTAAGCGGTCAATGAAACCCTATGGTGAAAATCAAACTCCGGCATGATACAAGTTGCAAGATCACCCAGCTAGCCTATGATGGGTTGTCACTAGATAGGCTTAACTGTCAACTTTCCCATGGCAGCGACCTTCTCAGCCCGTGCTACACTCACGAGTAAGCGATCAATGAAACCCTATGGGGAAAATCAAACTCCGACATGGTACAAGTTGCAAGATCACCCAGCTAGCCTATGATGGGCTGTCACTAGATAGGCTTAACTGTCAACTTTCCCATGGCTGCGACCTTCTCAGCCCGAGCTACACTCAAGAGTACACGATCAATGAAACCCTATGGGGAAAATCAAACTCCGACATGGTACAAGTTGCAAGATCACCCAGCTAGCCTATGATGGGTTGTCACTAGATAGGCTTAACTGTCAACTTTCCCATGGCTGCGTCATTCTCAGCCCGAGCTACACTCAAGAGTACACAATCAATGAAGCGCTAAGGGGAAAGTAGAAATCCTGCTTCATACAAGTTGCCGAGTAAGCGATCAATGAAACCCTATGGTGAAAATCAAACTCCGGCATGATACAAGTTGCAAGATCACCCAGCTAACCTATTATGGGTTGTCACTAGATAGGCTTAACTGTCAACTTTCCCATGGCAGCGACCTTCTCAGCCTGTGCTACACTCACGAGTAAGCGATCAATGAAACCCTATGGGGAAAATCAAACTCCGACATGGTACAAGTTGCAAGATCACCCAGCTAGCCTATGATGGGCTGTCACTAGATAGGCTTAACTGTCAACTTTCCCATGGCTGCGACCTTCTCAGCCCGAGCTACACTCAAGAGTACACGATCAATGAAACCCTATGGGGAAAATCAAACTCCGACATGGTACAAGTTGCAAGATCACCCAGCTAGCCTATGATGGGCTGTCACTAGATAGGCTTAACTGTCAACTTTCCCATGGCTGCGTCATTCTCAGCCCGAGCTATACTCAAGAGTACACGATCAATGAAGCGCTAAGGGGAAAGTAGAAATCCTGCTTCATACAAGTTGCCGAGTAAGCGATCAATGAAACCCTATGGTGAAAATCAAACTCCGGCATGATACAAGTTGCAAGATCACCCAGCTAGCCTATGATGGGTTGTCACTAGATAGGCTTAACTGTCAACTTTCCCATGGCAGCGACCTTCTCAGCCCGTGCTACACTCACGAGTAAGCGATCAATGAAACCCTATGGGGAAAATCAGACTCCGACATGGTACAAGTTGCAAGATCACCCAGCTAGCCTGTGATGGGCTGTCACTAGATAGGCTTAACTGTCAACTTTCCCATGGCTGCGACCTTCTCAGCCCGAGCTACACTCAAGAGTACACGATCAATGAAACCCTATGGGGAAAATGAAACTCCGACATGGTACAAGTTGCAAGATCACCCAGCTAGCCTATGATGGGCTGTCACTAGATAGGCTTAACTGTCAACTTTCCCATGGCTGCGTCATTCTCAGCCCGAGCTATACTCAAGAGTACACGATCAATGAAGCGCTAAGGGGAAAGTAGAAATCCTGCTTCATACAAGTTGCCGAGTAAGCGGTCAATGAAACCCTATGGTGAAAATCAAACTCCGGCATGATACAAGTTGCAAGATCACCCAGCTAGCCTATGATGGGTTGTCACTAGATAGGCTTAACTGTCAACTTTCCCATGGCAGCGACCTTCTCAGCCCGTGCTACACTCACGAGTAAGCGATCAATGAAACCCTATGGGGAAAATCAAACTCCGACATGGTACAAGTTGCAAGATCACCCAGCTAGCCTATGATGGGCTGTCACTAGATAGGCTTAACTGTCAACTTTCCCATGGCTGCGACCTTCTCAGCCCGAGCTACACTCAAGAGTACACGATCAATGAAACCCTATGGGGAAAATCAAACTCCGACATGGTACAAGTTGCAAGATCACCCAGCTAGCCTATGATGGGTTGTCACTAGATAGGCTTAACTGTCAACTTTCCCATGGCTGCGTCATTCTCAGCCCGAGCTACACTCAAGAGTACACAATCAATGAAGCGCTAAGGGGAAAGTAGAAATCCTGCTTCATACAAGTTGCCGAGTAAGCGATCAATGAAACCCTATGGTGAAAATCAAACTCCGGCATGATACAAGTTGCAAGATCACCCAGCTAGCCTATTATGGGTTGTCACTAGATAGGCTTAACTGTCAACTTTCCCATGGCAGCGACCTTCTCAGCCCGTGCTACACTCACGAGTAAGCGATCAATGAAACCCTATGGGGAAAATCAAACTCCGACATGGTACAAGTTGCAAGATCACCCAGCTAGCCTATGATGGGCTGTCACTAGATAGGCTTAACTGTCAACTTTCCCATGGCTGCGACCTTCTCAGCCCGAGCTACACTCAAGAGTACACGATCAATGAAGCGCTAAGGGGAAAGTAGAAATCCTGCTTCATACAAGTTGCCGAGTAAGCGATCAATGAAACCCTATGGTGAAAATCAAACTCCGGCATGATACAAGTTGCAAGATCACCCAGCTAGCCTATGATGGGTTGTCACTAGATAGGCTTAACTGTCAACTTTCCCATGGCAGCGACCTTCTCAGCCCGTGCTACACTCACGAGTAAGCGATCAATGAAACCCTATGGGGAAAATCAAACTCCGACATGGTACAAGTTGCAAGATCACCCAGCTAGCCTATGATGGGCTGTCACTAGATAGGCTTAACTGTCAACTTTCCCATGGCTGCGTCATTCTCAGCCCGAGCTACACTCAAGAGTACACGATCAATGAAGCGCTAAGGGGAAAGTAGAAATCCTGCTTCATAGAAGTTGCCGAGTAAGCGATCAATGAAACCCTATGGTGAAAATCAAACTCCGGCATGATACAAGTTGCAAGATCACCCAGCTAGCCTATGATGGGTTGTCACTAGATAGGCTTAACTGTCAACTTTCCCATGGCAGCGACCTTCTCAGCCCGTGCTACACTCACGAGTAAGCGATCAATGAAACCCTATGGGGAAAATCAAACTCCGACATGGTACAAGTTGCAAGATCACCCAGCTAGCCTATGATGGGCTGTCACTAGATAGGCTTAACTGTCAACTTTCCCATGGCTGCGACCTTCTCAGCCCGAGCTACACTCAAGAGTACACGATCAATGAAACCCTATGGGGAAAATCAAACTCCGACATGGTACAAGTTGCAAGATCACCCAGCTAGCCTATGATGGGCTGTCACTAGATAGGCTTAACTATCAACTTTCCTATGGCTGCGTCATTCTCAGCCCGAGCTATACTCAAGAGTACACGATCAATGAAGCGCTAAGGGGAAAGTAGAAATCCTGCTTCATACAAGTTGCCGAGTAAGCGGTCAATGAAACCCTATGGTGAAAATCAAACTCCGGCATGATACAAGTTGCAAGATCACCCAGCTAGCCTACGATGGGTTGTCACTAGATAGGCTTAACTGTCAACTTTCCCATGGCAGCGACCTTCTCAGCCCGTGCTACACTCACGAGTAAGCGATCAATGAAACCCTATGGGGAAAATCAAACTCCGACATGGTACAAGTTGCAAGATCACCCAGCTAGCCTATGATGGGCTGTCACTAGATAGACTTAACTGTCAACTTTCCCATGGCTGCGACCTTCTCAGCCCGAGCTACACTCAAGAGTACACGATCAATGAAACCCTATGGGGAAAATCAAACTCCGACATGGTACAAGTTGCAAGATCACCCAGCTAGCCTATGATGGGTTGTCACTAGATAGGCTTAACTGTCAACCTTCCCATGGCTGCGTCATTCTCAGCCCGAGCTACACTCAAGAGTACACAATCAATGAAGCGCTAAGGGGAAAGTAGAAATCCTGCTTCATACAAGTTGCCGAGTAAGCGATCAATGAAACCCTATGGTGAAAATCAAACTCCGGCATGATACAAGTTGCAAGATCACCCAGCTAGCCTATGATGGGTTGTCACTAGATAGGCTTAACTGTCAACTTTCCCATGGCAGCGACCTTCTCAGCCCGTGCTACACTCACGAGTAAGCGATCAATGAAACCCTATGGGGAAAATCAAACTCCGACATGGTACAAGTTGCAAGATCACCCAGCTAGCCTATGATGGGCTGTCACTAGATAGGCTTAACTGTCAACTTTCCCATGGCTGCGACCTTCTCAGCCCGAGCTACACTCAAGAGTACACGATCAATGAAACCCTATGGGGAAAATCAAACTCCGACATGGTACAAGTTGCAAGATCACCCAGCTAGCCTATGATGGGTTGTCACTAGATAGGCTTAACTGTCAACCTTCCCATGGCTGCGTCATTCTCAGCCCGAGCTACACTCAAGAGTACACAATCAATGAAGCGCTAAGGGGAAAGTAGAAATCCTGCTTCATACAAGTTGCCGAGTAAGCGATCAATGAAACCCTATGGTGAAAATCAAACTCCGGCATGATACAAGTTGCAAGATCACCCAGCTAGCCTATTATGGGTTGTCACTAGATAGGCTTAACTGTCAACTTTCCCATGGCAGCGACCTTCTCAGCCCGTGCTACACTCACGAGTAAGCGATCAATGAAACCCTATGGGGAAAATCAAACTCCGACATGGTACAAGTTGCAAGATCACCCAGCTAGCCTATGATGGGCTGTCACTAGATAGGCTTAACTGTCAACTTTCCCATGGCTGCGACCTTCTCAGCCCGAGCTACACTCAAGAGTACACGATCAATGAAACCCTATGGGGAAAATCAAACTCCGACATGGTACAAGTTGCAAGATCACCCAGCTAGCCTATGATGGGCTGTCACTAGATAGGCTTAACTGTCAACTTTCCCATGGCTGCGTCATTCTCAGCCCGAGCTATACTCAAGAGTACACGATCAATGAAGCGCTAAGGGGAAAGTAGAAATCCTGCTTCATACAAGTTGCCGAGTAAGCGATCAATGAAACCCTATGGTGAAAATCAAACTCCGGCATGATACAAGTTGCAAGATCACCCAGCTAGCCTATGATGGGTTGTCACTAGATAGGCTTAACTGTCAACTTTCCCATGGCAGCGACCTTCTCAGCCCGTGCTACACTCACGAGTAAGCGATCAATGAAACACTATGGGGAAAATCAAACTCCGACATGGTACAAGTTGCAAGATCACCCAGCTAGCCTATGATGGGCTGTCACTAGATAGGCTTAACTGTCAACTTTCCCATGGCTGCGACCTTCTCAGCCCGAGCTACACTCAAGAGTACACGATCAATGAAACCCTATGGGGAAAATGAAACTCCGACATGGTACAAGTTGCAAGATCACCCAGCTAGCCTATGATGGGCTGTCACTAGATAGGCTTAACTGTCAACTTTCCCATGGCTGCGTCATTCTCAGCCCGAGCTATACTCAAGAGTACACGATCAATGAAGCGCTAAGGGGAAAGTAGAAATCCTGCTTCATACAAGTTGCCGAGTAAGCGGTCAATGAAACCCTATGGTGAAAATCAAACTCCGGCATGATACAAGTTGCAAGATCACCCAGCTAGCCTATGATGGGTTGTCACTAGATAGGCTTAACTGTCAACTTTCCCATGGCAGCGACCTTCTCAGCCCGTGCTACACTCACGAGTAAGCGATCAATGAAACCCTATGGGGAAAATCAAACTCCGACATGGTACAAGTTGCAAGATCACCCAGCTAGCCTATGATGGGCTGTCACTAGATAGGCTTAACTGTCAACTTTCCCATGGCTGCGACCTTCTCAGCCCGAGCTACACTCAAGAGTACACGATCAATGAAACCCTATGGGGAAAATCAAACTCCGACATGGTACAAGTTGCAAGATCACCCAGCTAGCCTATGATGGGTTGTCACTAGATAGGCTTAACTGTCAACTTTCCCATGGCTGCGTCATTCTCAGCCCGAGCTACACTCAAGAGTACACAATCAATGAAGCGCTAAGGGGAAAGTAGAAATCCTGCTTCATACAAGTTGCCGAGTAAGCGATCAATGAAACCCTATGGTGAAAATCAAACTCCGGCATGATACAAGTTGCAAGATCACCCAGCTAGCCTATTATGGGTTGTCACTAGATAGGCTTAACTGTCAACTTTCCCATGGCAGCGACCTTCTCAGCCCGTGCTACACTCACGAGTAAGCGATCAATGAAACCCTATGGGGAAAATCAAACTCCGACATGGTACAAGTTGCAAGATCACCCAGCTAGCCTATGATGGGCTGTCACTAGATAGGCTTAACTGTCAACTTTCCCATGGCTGCGACCTTCTCAGCCCGAGCTACACTCAAGAATACACGATCAATGAAGCGCTAAGGGGAAAGTAGAAATCCTGCTTCATACAAGTTGCCGAGTAAGCGATCAATGAAACCCTATGGTGAAAATCAAACTCCGGCATGATACAAGTTGCAAGATCACCCAGCTAGCCTATGATGGGTTGTCACTAGATAGGCTTAACTGTCAACTTTCCCATGGCAGCGACATTCTCAGCCCGTGCTACACTCACGAGTAAGCGATCAATGAAACCCTATGGGGAAAATCAAACTCCGACATGGTACAAGTTGCAAGATCACCCAGCTAGCCTATGATGGGCTGTCACTAGATAGGCTTAACTGTCAACTTTCCCATGGCTGCGTCATTCTCAGCCCGAGCTACACTCAAGAGTACACGATCAATGAAGCGCTAAGGGGAAAGTAGAAATCCTGCTTCATACAAGTTGCCGAGTAAGCGATCAATGAAACCCTATGGTGAAAATCAAACTCCGGCATGATACAAGTTGCAAGATCACCCAGCTAGCCTATGATGGGTTGTCACTAGATAGGCTTAACTGTCAACTTTCCCATGGCAGCGACCTTCTCAGCCCGTGCTACACTCACGAGTAAGCGATCAATGAAACCCTATGGGGAAAATCAAACTCCGACATGGTACAAGTTGCAAGATCACCCAGCTAGCCTATGATGGGCTGTCACTAGATAGGCTTAACTGTCAACTTTCCCATGGCTGCGACCTTCTCAGCCCGAGCTACACTCAAGAGTACACGATCAATGAAACCCTATGGGGAAAATCAAACTCCGACATGGTACAAGTTGCAAGATCACCCAGCTAGCCTATGATGGGCTGTCACTAGATAGGCTTAACTGTCAACTTTCCCATGGCTGCGTCATTCTCAGCCCGAGCTATACTCAAGAGTACACGATCAATGAAGCGCTAAGGGGAAAGTAGAAATCCTGCTTCATACAAGTTGCTGAGTAAGCGGTCAATGAAACCCTATGGTGAAAATCAAACTCCGGCATGATACAAGTTGCAAGATCACCCAGCTAGCCTACGATGGGTTGTCACTAGATAGGCTTAACTGTCAACTTTCCCATGGCAGCGACGTTCTCAGCCCGTGCTACACTCACGAGTAAGCGATCAATGAAACCCTATGGGGAAAATCAAACTCCGACATGGTACAAGTTGCAAGATCACCCAGCTAGCCTATGATGGGCTGTCACTAGATAGGCTTAACTGTCAACTTTCCCATGGCTGCGACCTTCTCAGCCCGAGCTACACTCAAGAGTACACGATCAATGAAACCCTATGGGGAAAATCAAACTCCGACATGGTACAAGTTGCAAGATCACCCAGCTAGCCTATGATGGGTTGTCACTAGATTGGCTTAACTGTCAACTTTCCCATGGCTGCGTCATTCTCAGCCCGAGCTACACTCAAGAGTACACAATCAATGAAGCGCTAAGGGGAAAGTAGAAATCCTGCTTTATACAAGTTGCCGAGTAAGCGATCAATGAAACCCTATGGTGAAAATCAAACTCCGGCATGATACAAGTTGCAAGATCACCCAGCTAGCCTATGATGGGTTGTCACTAGATAGGCTTAACTGTCAACTTTCCCATGGCAGCGACGTTCTCAGCCCGTGCTACACTCACGAGTAAGCGATCAATGAAACCCTATGGGGAAAATCAAACTCCGACATGGTACAAGTTGCAAGATCACCCAGCTAGCCTATGATGGGCTGTCACTAGATAGGCTTAACTGTCAACTTTACCATGGCTGCGACCTTCTCAGCCCGAGCTACACTCAAGAGTACACGATCAATGAAACCCTATGGGGAAAATCAAACTCCGACATGGTACAAGTTGCAAGATCACCCAGCTAGCCTATGATAGGTTGTCACTAGATAGGCTTAACTGTCAACCTTCCCATGGCTGCGTCATTCTCAGCCCGAGCTACACTCAAGAGTACACAATCAATGAAGCGCTAAGGGGAAAGTAGAAATCCTGCTTCATACAAGTTGCCGAGTAAGCGATCAATGAAACCCTATGGTGAAAATCAAACTCCGGCATGATACAAGTTGCAAGATCACCCAGCTAGCCTATGATGGGTTGTCACTAGATAGGCTTAACTGTCAACTTTCCCATGGCAGCGACCTTCTCAGCCCGTGCTACACTCACGAGTAAGCGATCAATGAAACCCTATGGGGAAAATCAAACTCCGACATGGTACAAGTTGCAAGATCACCCAGCTAGCCTATGATGGGCTGTCACTAGATAGGCTTAACTGTCAACTTTCCCATGGCTGCGACCTTCTCAGCCCGAGCTACACTCAAGAGTACACGATCAATGAAACCCTATGGGGAAAATCAAACTCCGACATGGTACAAGTTGCAAGATCACCCAGCTAGCCTATGATGGGCTGTCACTAGATAGGCTTAACTGTCAACTTTCCCATGGCTGCGTCATTCTCAGCCCGAGCTATACTCAAGAGTACACGATCAATGAAGCGCTAAGGGGAAAGTAGAAATCCTGCTTCATACAAGTTGCCGAGTAAGCGGTCAATGAAACCCTATGGTGAAAATCAAACTCCGGCATGATACAAGTTGCAAGATCACCCAGCTAGCCTATGATGGGTTGTCACTAGATAGGCTTAACTGTCAACTTTCCCATGGCAGCGACGTTCTCAGCCCGTGCTACACTCACGAGTAAGCGATCAATGAAACCCTATGGGGAAAATCAAACTCCGACATGGTACAAGTTGCAAGATCACCCAGCTAGCCTATGATGGGCTGTCTCTAGATAGGCTTAACTGTCAACTTTCCCATGGCTGCGACCTTCTCAGCCCGAGCTACACTCAAGAGTACACGATCAATGAAACCCTATGGGGAAAATCAAACTCCGACATGGTACAAGTTGCAAGATCACCCAGCTAGCCTATGATGGGTTGTCACTAGATAGGCTTAACTGTCAACTTTCCCATGGCTGCGTCATTCTCAGCCCGAGCTACACTCAAGAGTACACAATCAATGAAGCGCTAAGGGGAAAGTAGAAATCCTGCTTCATACAAGTTGCCGAGTAAGCGATCAATGAAACCCTATGGTGAAAATCAAACTCCGGCATGATACAAGTTGCAAGATCACCCAGCTAGCCTATTATGGGTTGTCACTAGATAGGCTTAACTGTCAACTTTCCCATGGCAGCGACCTTCTCAGCCCGTGCTACACTCACGAGTAAGCGATCAATGAAACCCTATGGGGAAAATCAAACTCCGACATGGTACAAGTTGCAAGATCACCCAGCTAGCCTATGATGGGCTGTCACTAGATAGGCTTAACTGTCAACTTTCCCATGGCTGCGACCTTCTCAGCCCGAGCTACACTCAAGAGTACATGATCAATGAAGCGCTAAGGGGAAAGTAGAAATCCTGCTTCATACAAGTTGCCGAGTAAGCGATCAATGAAACCCTATGGTGAAAATCAAACTCCGGCATGATACAAGTTGCAAGATCACCCAGCTAGCCTATGATGGGTTGTCACTAGATAGGCTTAACTGTCAACTTTCCCATGGCAGCGACCTTCTCAGCCCGTGCTACACTCACGAGTAAGCGATCAATGAAACCCTATGGGGAAAATCAAACTCCGACATGGTACAAGTTGCAAGATCACCCAGCTAGCCTATGATGGGCTGTCACTAGATAGGCTTAACTGTCAACTTTCCCATGGCTGCGACCTTCTCAGCCCGAGCTACACTCAAGAGTACACGATCAATGAAACCCTATGGGGAAAATCAAACTCCGACATGGTACAAGTTGCAAGATCACCCAGCTAGCCTATGATGGGCTGTCACTAGATAGGCTTAACTGTCAACTTTCCCATGGCTGCGTCATTCTCAGCCCGAGCTATACTCAAGAGTACACGATCAATGAAGCGCTAAGGGGAAAGTAGAAATCCTGCTTCATACAAGTTGCTGAGTAAGCGGTCAATGAAACCCTATGGTGAAAATCAAACTCCGGCATGATACAAGTTGCAAGATCACCCAGCTAGCCTACGATGGGTTGTTACTAGATAGGCTTAACTGTCAACTTTCCCATGGCAGCGACGTTCTCAGCCCGTGCTACACTCACGAGTAAGCGATCAATGAAACCCTATGGGGAAAATCAAACTCCGACATGGTACAAGTTGCAAGATCACCCAGCTAGCCTATGATGGGCTGTCACTAGATAGGCTTAACTGTCAACTTTCCCATGGCTGCGACCTTCTCAGCCCGAGCTACACTCAAGAGTACACGATCAATGAAACCCTATGGGGAAAATCAAACTCCGACATGGTACAAGTTGCAAGATCACCCAGCTAGGCTATGATGGGTTGTCACTAGATTGGCTTAACTGTCAACTTTCCCATGGCTGCGTCATTCTCAGCCCGAGCTACACTCAAGAGTACACAATCAATGAAGCGCTAAGGGGAAAGTAGAAATCCTGCTTTATACAAGTTGCCGAGTAAGCGATCAATGAAACCCTATGGTGAAAATCAAACTCCGGCATGATACAAGTTGCAAGATCACCCAGCTAGCCTATGATGGGTTGTCACTAGATAGGCTTAACTGTCAACTTTCCCATGGCAGCGACGTTCTCAGCCCGTGCTACACTCACGAGTAAGCGATCAATGAAACCCTATGGGGAAAATCAAACTCCGACATGGTACAAGTTGCAAGATCACCCAGCTAGCCTATGATGGGCTGTCACTAGATAGGCTTAACTGTCAACTTTCCCATGGCTGCGACCTTCTCAGCCCGAGCTACACTCAAGAGTACACGATCAATGAAACCCTATGGGGAAAATCAAACTCCGACATGGTACAAGTTGCAAGATCACCCAGCTAGCCTATGATGGGCTGTCACTAGATAGGCTTAACTGTCAACTTTCCCATGGCTGCGTCATTCTCAGCCCGAGCTACACTCAAGAGTACACGATCAATGAAGCGCTAAGGGGAAAGTAGAAATCCTGCTTCATACAAGTTGCCGAGTAAGCGATCAATGAAACCCTATGGTGAAAATCAAACTCCGGCATGATACAAGTTGCAAGATCACCCAGCTAGCCTATGATGGGTTGTCACTAGATAGGCTTAACTGTCAACTTTCCCATGGCAGCGACCTTCTCAGCCCGTGCTACACTCACGAGTAAGCGATCAATGAAACCCTATGGGGAAAATCAAACTCCGACATGGTACAAGTTGCAAGATCACCCAGCTAGCCTATGATGGGCTGTCACTAGATAGGCTTAACTGTCAACTTTCCCATGGCTGCGACCTTCTCAGCCCGAGCTACACTCAAGAGTACACGATCAATGAAACCCTATGGGGAAAATCAAACTCCGACATGGTACAAGTTGCAAGATCACCCAGCTAGCCTATGATGGGCTGTCACTAGATAGGCTTAACTATCAACTTTCCCATGGCTGCGTCATTCTCAGCCCGAGCTATACTCAAGAGTACACGATCAATGAAGCGCTAAGGGGAAAGTAGAAATCCTGCTTCATACAAGTTGCCGAGTAAGCGGTCAATGAAACCCTATGGTGAAAATCAAACTCCGGCATGATACAAGTTGCAAGATCACCCAGCTAGCCTACGATGGGTTATCACTAGATAGGCTTAACTGTCAACTTTCCCATGGCAGCGACCTTCTCAGCCCGTGCTACACTCACGAGTAAGCGATCAATGAAACCCTATGGGGAAAATCAAACTCCGACATGGTACAAGTTGCAAGATCACCCAGCTAGCCTATGATGGGCTGTCACTAGATAGACTTAACTGTCAACTTTCCCATGGCTGCGACCTTCTCAGCCCGAGCTACACTCAAGAGTACACGATCAATGAAACCCTATGGGGAAAATCAAACTCCGACATGGTACAAGTTGCAAGATCACCCAGCTAGCCTATGATGGGTTGTCACTAGATAGGCTTAACTGTCAACCTTCCCATGGCTGCGTCATTCTCAGCCCGAGCTACACTCAAGAGTACACAATCAATGAAGCGCTAAGGGGAAAGTAGAAATCCTGCTTCATACAAGTTGCCGAGTAAGCGATCAATGAAACCCTATGGTGAAAATCAAACTCCGGCATGATACAAGTTGCAAGATCACCCAGCTAGCCTATGATGGGTTGTCACTAGATAGGCTTAACTGTCAACTTTCCCATGGCAGCGACGTTCTCAGCCCGTGCTACACTCACGAGTAAGCGATCAATGAAACCCTATGGGGAAAATCAAACTCCGACATGGTACAAGTTGCAAGATCACCCAGCTAGCCTATGATGGGCTGTCACTAGATAGGCTTAACTGTCAACTTTCCCATGGCTGCGACCTTCTCAGCCCGAGCTACACTCAAGAGTACACGATCAATGAAACCCTATGGGGAAAATCAAACTCCGACATGGTACAAGTTGCAAGATCACCCAGCTAGCCTATGATGGGCTGTCACTAGATAGGCTTAACTGTCAACTTTCCCATGGCTGCGTCATTCTCAGCCCGAGCTATACTCAAGAGTACACGATCAATGAAGCGCTAAGGGGAAAGTAGAAATCCTGCTTCATACAAGTTGCCGAGTAAGCGATCAATGAAACCCTATGGTGAAAATCAAACTCCGGCATGATACAAGTTGCAAGATCACCCAGCTAGCCTATGATGGGTTGTCACTAGATAGGCTTAACTGTCAACTTTCCCATGGCAGCGACCTTCTCAGCCCGTGCTACACTCACGAGTAAGCGATCAATGAAACACTATGGGAAAATCAAACTCCGACATGGTACAAGTTGCAAGATCACCCAGCTAGCCTATGATGGGCTGTCACTAGATAGGCTTAACTGTCAACTTTCCCATGGCTGCGACCTTCTCAGCCCGAGCTACACTCAAGAGTACACGATCAATGAAACCCTATGGGGAAAATGAAACTCCGACATGGTACAAGTTGCAAGATCACCCAGCTAGCCTATGATGGGGCTGTCACTAGATAGGCTTAACTGTCAACTTTCCCATGGCTGCGTCATTCTCAGCCCGAGCTATACTCAAGAGTACACGATCAATGAAGCGCTAAGGGGAAAGTAGAAATCCTGCCTTCATACAAGTTGCCGAGTAAGCGGTCAATGAAACCCTATGGTGAAAATCAAACTCCGGCATGATACAAGTTGCAAGATCACCCAGCTAGCCTATGATGGGTTGTCACTTAGATAGCTTAACTGTCAACTTTCCCATGGCAGCGACCTTCTCAGCCCGTGCTACACTCACGAGTAAGCGATCAATGAAACCCTATGGGGAAAAT
Source organism: Leptodactylus fuscus (assembly GCF_031893055.1). Classification (NCBI taxonomy): domain Eukaryota; kingdom Metazoa; phylum Chordata; class Amphibia; order Anura; family Leptodactylidae; genus Leptodactylus; species Leptodactylus fuscus. The sequence goes on from NW_027440215.1 coordinate 94,175, forward strand.
CAAACTCCGACATGGTACAAGTTGCAAGATCACCAGCTAGCCTATGATGGGCTGTCACTAGATAGGCTTAACTGTCAACTTTCCCATGGCTGCGACCTTCTCAGCCCGAGCTACACTCAAGAGTACACGATCAATGAAACCCTATGGGGAAAATCAAACTCCGACATGGTACAAGTTGCAAGATCACCCAGCTAGCCTATGATGGGTTGTCACTAGATAGGCTTAACTGTCAACTTTCCCATGGCTGCGTCATTCTCAGCCCGAGCTACACTCAAGAGTACACAATCAATGAAGCGCTAAGGGGAAAGTAGAAATCCTGCTTCATACAAGTTGCCGAGTAAGCGATCAATGAAACCCTATGGTGAAAATCAAACTCCGGCATGATACAAGTTGCAAGATCACCCAGCTAGCCTATTATGGGTTGTCACTAGATAGGCTTAACTGTCAACTTTCCCATGGCAGCGACCTTCTCAGCCCGTGCTACACTCACGAGTAAGCGATCAATGAAACCCTATGGGGAAAATCAAACTCCGACATGGTACAAGTTGCAAGATCACCCAGCTAGCCTATGATGGGCTGTCACTAGATAGGCTTAACTGTCAACTTTCCCATGGCTGCGACCTTCTCAGCCCGAGCTACACTCAAGAATACACGATCAATGAAGCGCTAAGGGGAAAGTAGAAATCCTGCTTCATACAAGTTGCCGAGTAAGCGATCAATGAAACCCTATGGTGAAAATCAAACTCCGGCATGATACAAGTTGCAAGATCACCCAGCTAGCCTATGATGGGTTGTCACTAGATAGGCTTAACTGTCAACTTTCCCATGGCAGCGACATTCTCAGCCCGTGCTACACTCACGAGTAAGCGATCAATGAAACCCTATGGGGAAAATCAAACTCCGACATGGTACAAGTTGCAAGATCACCCAGCTAGCCTATGATGGGCTGTCACTAGATAGGCTTAACTGTCAACTTTCCCATGGCTGCGTCATTCTCAGCCCGAGCTACACTCAAGAGTACACGATCAATGAAGCGCTAAGGGGAAAGTAGAAATCCTGCTTCATACAAGTTGCCGAGTAAGCGATCAATGAAACCCTATGGTGAAAATCAAACTCCGGCATGATACAAGTTGCAAGATCACCCAGCTAGCCTATGATGGGTTGTCACTAGATAGGCTTAACTGTCAACTTTCCCATGGCAGCGACCTTCTCAGCCCGTGCTACACTCACGAGTAAGCGATCAATGAAACCCTATGGGGAAAATCAAACTCCGACATGGTACAAGTTGCAAGATCACCCAGCTAGCCTATGATGGGCTGTCACTAGATAGGCTTAACTGTCAACTTTCCCATGGCTGCGACCTTCTCAGCCCGAGCTACACTCAAGAGTACACGATCAATGAAACCCTATGGGGAAAATCAAACTCCGACATGGTACAAGTTGCAAGATCACCCAGCTAGCCTATGATGGGCTGTCACTAGATAGGCTTAACTGTCAACTTTCCCATGGCTGCGTCATTCTCAGCCCGAGCTATACTCAAGAGTACACGATCAATGAAGCGCTAAGGGGAAAGTAGAAATCCTGCTTCATACAAGTTGCTGAGTAAGCGGTCAATGAAACCCTATGGTGAAAATCAAACTCCGGCATGATACAAGTTGCAAGATCACCCAGCTAGCCTACGATGGGTTGTCACTAGATAGGCTTAACTGTCAACTTTCCCATGGCAGCGACGTTCTCAGCCCGTGCTACACTCACGAGTAAGCGATCAATGAAACCCTATGGGGAAAATCAAACTCCGACATGGTACAAGTTGCAAGATCACCCAGCTAGCCTATGATGGGCTGTCACTAGATAGGCTTAACTGTCAACTTTCCCATGGCTGCGACCTTCTCAGCCCGAGCTACACTCAAGAGTACACGATCAATGAAACCCTATGGGGAAAATCAAACTCCGACATGGTACAAGTTGCAAGATCACCCAGCTAGCCTATGATGGGTTGTCACTAGATTGGCTTAACTGTCAACTTTCCCATGGCTGCGTCATTCTCAGCCCGAGCTACACTCAAGAGTACACAATCAATGAAGCGCTAAGGGGAAAGTAGAAATCCTGCTTTATACAAGTTGCCGAGTAAGCGATCAATGAAACCCTATGGTGAAAATCAAACTCCGGCATGATACAAGTTGCAAGATCACCCAGCTAGCCTATGATGGGTTGTCACTAGATAGGCTTAACTGTCAACTTTCCCATGGCAGCGACGTTCTCAGCCCGTGCTACACTCACGAGTAAGCGATCAATGAAACCCTATGGGGAAAATCAAACTCCGACATGGTACAAGTTGCAAGATCACCCAGCTAGCCTATGATGGGCTGTCACTAGATAGGCTTAACTGTCAACTTTACCATGGCTGCGACCTTCTCAGCCCGAGCTACACTCAAGAGTACACGATCAATGAAACCCTATGGGGAAAATCAAACTCCGACATGGTACAAGTTGCAAGATCACCCAGCTAGCCTATGATGGGTTGTCACTAGATAGGCTTAACTGTCAACTTTCCCATGGCTGCGTCATTCTCAGCCCGAGCTACACTCAAGAGTACACAATCAATGAAGCGCTAAGGGGAAAGTAGAAATCCTGCTTCATACAAGTTGCCGAGTAAGCGATCAATGAAACCCTATGGTGAAAATCAAACTCCGGCATGATACAAGTTGCAAGATCACCCAGCTAGCCTATTATGGGTTGTCACTAGATAGGCTTAACTGTCAACTTTCCCATGGCAGCGACCTTCTCAGCCCGTGCTACACTCACGAGTAAGCGATCAATGAAACCCTATGGGGAAAATCAAACTCCGACATGGTACAAGTTGCAAGATCACCCAGCTAGCCTATGATGGGCTGTCACTAGATAGGCTTAACTGTCAACTTTCCCATGGCTGCGACCTTCTCAGCCCGAGCTACACTCAAGAGTACATGATCAATGAAGCGCTAAGGGGAAAGTAGAAATCCTGCTTCATACAAGTTGCCGAGTAAGCGATCAATGAAACCCTATGGTGAAAATCAAACTCCGGCATGATACAAGTTGCAAGATCACCCAGCTAGCCTATGATGGGTTGTCACTAGATAGGCTTAACTGTCAACTTTCCCATGGCAGCGACCTTCTCAGCCCGTGCTACACTCACGAGTAAGCGATCAATGAAACCCTATGGGGAAAATCAAACTCCGACATGGTACAAGTTGCAAGATCACCCAGCTAGCCTATGATGGGCTGTCACTAGATAGGCTTAACTGTCAACTTTCCCATGGCTGCGACCTTCTCAGCCCGAGCTACACTCAAGAGTACACGATCAATGAAACCCTATGGGGAAAATCAAACTCCGACATGGTACAAGTTGCAAGATCACCCAGCTAGCCTATGATGGGCTGTCACTAGATAGGCTTAACTGTCAACTTTCCCATGGCTGCGTCATTCTCAGCCCGAGCTATACTCAAGAGTACACGATCAATGAAGCGCTAAGGGGAAAGTAGAAATCCTGCTTCATACAAGTTGCTGAGTAAGCGGTCAATGAAACCCTATGGTGAAAATCAAACTCCGGCATGATACAAGTTGCAAGATCACCCAGCTAGCCTACGATGGGTTGTTACTAGATAGGCTTAACTGTCAACTTTCCCATGGCAGCGACGTTCTCAGCCCGTGCTACACTCACGAGTAAGCGATCAATGAAACCCTATGGGGAAAATCAAACTCCGACATGGTACAAGTTGCAAGATCACCCAGCTAGCCTATGATGGGCTGTCACTAGATAGGCTTAACTGTCAACTTTCCCATGGCTGCGACCTTCTCAGCCCGAGCTACACTCAAGAGTACACGATCAATGAAACCCTATGGGGAAAATCAAACTCCGACATGGTACAAGTTGCAAGATCACCCAGCTAGGCTATGATGGGTTGTCACTAGATTGGCTTAACTGTCAACTTTCCCATGGCTGCGTCATTCTCAGCCCGAGCTACACTCAAGAGTACACAATCAATGAAGCGCTAAGGGGAAAGTAGAAATCCTGCTTTATACAAGTTGCCGAGTAAGCGATCAATGAAACCCTATGGTGAAAATCAAACTCCGGCATGATACAAGTTGCAAGATCACCCAGCTAGCCTACGATGGGTTGTCACTAGATAGGCTTAACTGTCAACTTTCCCATGGCAGCGACGTTCTCAGCCCGTGCTACACTCACGAGTAAGCGATCAATGAAACCCTATGGGGAAAATCAAACTCCGACATGGTACAAGTTGCAAGATCACCCAGCTAGCCTATGATGGGCTGTCACTAGATAGGCTTAACTGTCAACTTTCCCATGGCTGCGACCTTCTCAGCCCGAGCTACACTCAAGAGTACACGATCAATGAAACCCTATGGGGAAAATCAAACTCCGACATGGTACAAGTTGCAAGATCACCCAGCTAGCCTATGATGGGCTGTCACTAGATAGGCTTAACTGTCAACTTTCCCATGGCTGCGTCATTCTCAGCCCGAGCTACACTCAAGAGTACACGATCAATGAAGCGCTAAGGGGAAAGTAGAAATCCTGCTTCATACAAGTTGCCGAGTAAGCGATCAATGAAACCCTATGGTGAAAATCAAACTCCGGCATGATACAAGTTGCAAGATCACCCAGCTAGCCTATGATGGGTTGTCACTAGATAGGCTTAACTGTCAACTTTCCCATGGCAGCGACCTTCTCAGCCCGTGCTACACTCACGAGTAAGCGATCAATGAAACCCTATGGGGAAAATCAAACTCCGACATGGTACAAGTTGCAAGATCACCCAGCTAGCCTATGATGGGCTGTCACTAGATAGGCTTAACTGTCAACTTTCCCATGGCTGCGACCTTCTCAGCCCGAGCTACACTCAAGAGTACACGATCAATGAAACCCTATGGGGAAAATCAAACTCCGACATGGTACAAGTTGCAAGATCACCCAGCTAGCCTATGATGGGCTGTCACTAGATAGGCTTAACTATCAACTTTCCCATGGCTGCGTCATTCTCAGCCCGAGCTATACTCAAGAGTACACGATCAATGAAGCGCTAAGGGGAAAGTAGAAATCCTGCTTCATACAAGTTGCCGAGTAAGCGGTCAATGAAACCCTATGGTGAAAATCAAACTCCGGCATGATACAAGTTGCAAGATCACCCAGCTAGCCTACGATGGGTTATCACTAGATAGGCTTAACTGTCAACTTTCCCATGGCAGCGACCTTCTCAGCCCGTGCTACACTCACGAGTAAGCGATCAATGAAACCCTATGGGGAAAATCAAACTCCGACATGGTACAAGTTGCAAGATCACCCAGCTAGCCTATGATGGGCTGTCACTAGATAGACTTAACTGTCAACTTTCCCATGGCTGCGACCTTCTCAGCCCGAGCTACACTCAAGAGTACACGATCAATGAAACCCTATGGGGAAAATCAAACTCCGACATGGTACAAGTTGCAAGATCACCCAGCTAGCCTATGATGGGTTGTCACTAGATAGGCTTAACTGTCAACCTTCCCATGGCTGCGTCATTCTCAGCCCGAGCTACACTCAAGAGTACACAATCAATGAAGCGCTAAGGGGAAAGTAGAAATCCTGCTTCATACAAGTTGCCGAGTAAGCGATCAATGAAACCCTATGGTGAAAATCAAACTCCGGCATGATACAAGTTGCAAGATCATCCAGCTAGCCTATGGTGGGTTGTCACTAGATAGGCTTAACTGTCAACTTTCCCATGGCAGCGACGTTCTCAGCCCGTGCTACACTCACGAGTAAGCGATCAATGAAACCCTATGGGGAAAATCAAACTCCGACATGGTACAAGTTGCAAGATCACCCAGCTAGCCTATGATGGGCTGTCACTAGATAGGCTTAACTGTCAACTTTCCCATGGCTGCGACCTTCTCAGCCCGAGCTACACTCAAGAGTACACGATCAATGAAACCCTATGGGGAAAATCAAACTCCGACATGGTACAAGTTGCAAGATCACCCAGCTAGCCTATGATGGGTTGTCACTAGATAGGCTTAACTGTCAACCTTCCCATGGCTGCGTCATTCTCAGCCCGAGCTACACTCAAGAGTACACAATCAATGAAGCGCTAAGGGGAAAGTAGAAATCCTGCTTCATACAAGTTGCCGAGTAAGCGATCAATGAAACCCTATGGTGAAAATCAAACTCCGGCATGATACAAGTTGCAAGATCACCCAGCTAGCCTATTATGGGTTGTCACTAGATAGGCTTAACTGTCAACTTTCCCATGGCAGCGACCTTCTCAGCCCGTGCTACACTCACGAGTAAGCGATCAATGAAACCCTATGGGGAAAATCAAACTCCGACATGGTACAAGTTGCAAGATCACCCAGCTAGCCTATGATGGGCTGTCACTAGATAGGCTTAACTGTCAACTTTCCCATGGCTGCGACCTTCTCAGCCCGAGCTACACTCAAGAGTACACGATCAATGAAACCCTATGGGGAAAATCAAACTCCGACATGGTACAAGTTGCAAGATCACCCAGCTAGCCTATGATGGGCTGTCACTAGATAGGCTTAACTGTCAACTTTCCCATGGCTGCGTCATTCTCAGCCCGAGCTATACTCAAGAGTACACGATCAATGAAGCGCTAAGGGGAAAGTAGAAATCCTGCTTCATACAAGTTGCCGAGTAAGCGATCAATGAAACCCTATGGTGAAAATCAAACTCCGGCATGATACAAGTTGCAAGATCACCCAGCTAGCCTATGATGGGTTGTCACTAGATAGGCTTAACTGTCAACTTTCCCATGGCAGCGACCTTCTCAGCCCGTGCTACACTCACGAGTAAGCGATCAATGAAACCCTATGGGGAAAATCAAACTCCGACATGGTACAAGTTGCAAGATCACCCAGCTAGCCTATGATGGGCTGTCACTAGATAGGCTTAACTGTCAACTTTCCCATGGCTGCGACCTTCTCAGCCCGAGCTACACTCAAGAGTACACGATCAATGAAACCCTATGGGGAAAATAAAACTCCGACATGGTACAAGTTGCAAGATCACCCAGCTAGCCTATGATGGGCTGTCACTAGATAGGCTTAACTGTCAACTTTCCCATGGCTGCGTCATTCTCAGCCCGAGCTATACTCAAGAGTACACGATCAATGAAGCGCTAAGGGGAAAGTAGAAATCCTGCTTCATACAAGTTGCCGAGTAAGCGGTCAATGAAACCCTATGGTGAAAATCAAACTCCGGCATGATACAAGTTGCAAGATCACCCAGCTAGCCTATGATGGGTTGTCACTAGATAGGCTTAACTGTCAACTTTCCCATGGCAGCGACCTTCTCAGCCCGTGCTACACTCACGAGTAAGCGATCAATGAAACCCTATGGGGAAAATCAAACTCCGACATGGTACAAGTTGCAAGATCACCCAGCTAGCCTATGATGGGCTGTCACTAGATAGGCTTAACTGTCAACTTTCCCATGGCTGCGACCTTCTCAGCCCGAGCTACACTCAAGAGTACACGATCAATGAAACCCTATGGGGAAAATCAAACTCCGGCATGATACAAGTTGCAAGATCACCCAGCTAGCCTATTATGGGTTGTCACTAGATAGGCTTAACTGTCAACTTTCCCATGGCAGCGACCTTCTCAGCCCGTGCTACACTCACGAGTAAGCGATCAATGAAACCCTATGGGGAAAATCAAACTCCGACATGGTACAAGTTGCAAGATCACCCAGCTAGCCTATGATGGGTTGTCACTAGATAGGCTTAACTGTCAACTTTCCCATGGCTGCGTCATTCTCAGCCCGAGCTACACTCAAGAGTACACAATCAATGAAGCGCTAAGGGGAAAGTAGAAATCCTGCTTCATACAAGTTGCCGAGTAAGCGATCAATGAAACCCTATGGTGAAAATCAAACTCCGGCATGATACAAGTTGCAAGATCACCCAGCTAGCCTATTATGGGTTGTCACTAGATAGGCTTAACTGTCAACTTTCCCATGGCAGCGACCTTCTCAGCCCGTGCTACACTCACGAGTAAGCGATCAATGAAACCCTATGGGGAAAATCAAACTCCGACATGGTACAAGTTGCAAGATCACCCAGCTAGCCTATGATGGGCTGTCACTAGATAGGCTTAACTGTCAACTTTCCCATGGCTGCGACCTTCTCAGCCCGAGCTACACTCAAGAGTACACGATCAATGAAGCGCTAAGGGGAAAGTAGAAATCCTGCTTCATACAAGTTGCCGAGTAAGCGATCAATGAAACCCTATGGTGAAAATCAAACTCCGGCATGATACAAGTTGCAAGATCACCCAGCTAGCCTATGATGGGTTGTCACTAGATAGGCTTAACTGTCAACTTTCCCATGGCAGCGACCTTCTCAGCCCGTGCTACACTCACGAGTAAGCGATCAATGAAACCCTATGGGGAAAATCAAACTCCGACATGGTACAAGTTGCAAGATCACCCAGCTAGCCTATGATGGGCTGTCACTAGATAGGCTTAACTGTCAACTTTCCCATGGCTGCGTCATTCTCAGCCCGAGCTACACTCAAGAGTACACGATCAATGAAGCGCTAAGGGGAAAGTAGAAATCCTGCTTCATAGAAGTTGCCGAGTAAGCGATCAATGAAACCCTATGGTGAAAATCAAACTCCGGCATGATACAAGTTGCAAGATCACCCAGCTAGCCTATGATGGGTTGTCACTAGATAGGCTTAACTGTCAACTTTCCCATGGCAGCGACCTTCTCAGCCCGTGCTACACTCACGAGTAAGCGATCAATGAAACCCTATGGGGAAAATCAAACTCCGACATGGTACAAGTTGCAAGATCACCCAGCTAGCCTATGATGGGCTGTCACTAGATAGGCTTAACTGTCAACTTTCCCATGGCTGCGACCTTCTCAGCCCGAGCTACACTCAAGAGTACACGATCAATGAAACCCTATGGGGAAAATCAAACTCCGACATGGTACAAGTTGCAAGATCACCCAGCTAGCCTATGATGGGCTGTCACTAGATAGGCTTAACTGTCAACTTTCCCATGGCTGCGACCTTCTCAGCCCGAGCTACACTCAAGAGTACACGATCAATGAAACCCTATGGGGAAAATCAAACTCCGACATGGTACAAGTTGCAAGATCACCCAGCTAGGCTATGATGGGTTGTCACTAGATTGGCTTAACTGTCAACTTTCCCATGGCTGCGTCATTCTCAGCCCGAGCTACACTCAAGAGTACACAATCAATGAAGCGCTAAGGGGAAAGTAGAAATCCTGCTTTATACAAGTTGCCGAGTAAGCGATCAATGAAACCCTATGGTGAAAATCAAACTCCGGCATGATACAAGTTGCAAGATCACCCAGCTAGCCTATGATGGGTTGTCACTAGATAGGCTTAACTGTCAACTTTCCCATGGCAGCGACGTTCTCAGCCCGTGCTACACTCACGAGTAAGCGATCAATGAAACCCTATGGGGAAAATCAAACTCCGACATGGTACAAGTTGCAAGATCACCCAGCTAGCCTATGATGGGCTGTCACTAGATAGGCTTAACTGTCAACTTTCCCATGGCTGCGACCTTCTCAGCCCGAGCTACACTCAAGAGTACACGATCAATGAAACCCTATGGGGAAAATCAAACTCCGACATGGTACAAGTTGCAAGATCACCCAGCTAGCCTATGATGGGCTGTCACTAGATAGGCTTAACTGTCAACTTTCCCATGGCTGCGTCATTCTCAGCCCGAGCTACACTCAAGAGTACACGATCAATGAAGCGCTAAGGGGAAAGTAGAAATCCTGCTTCATACAAGTTGCCGAGTAAGCGATCAATGAAACCCTATGGTGAAAATCAAACTCCGGCATGATACAAGTTGCAAGATCACCCAGCTAGCCTATGATGGGTTGTCACTAGATAGGCTTAACTGTCAACTTTCCCATGGCAGCGACCTTCTCAGCCCGTGCTACACTCACGAGTAAGCGATCAATGAAACCCTATGGGGAAAATCAAACTCCGACATGGTACAAGTTGCAAGATCACCCAGCTAGCCTATGATGGGCTGTCACTAGATAGGCTTAACTGTCAACTTTCCCATGGCTGCGACCTTCTCAGCCCGAGCTACACTCAAGAGTACACGATCAATGAAACCCTATGGGGAAAATCAAACTCCGACATGGTACAAGTTGCAAGATCACCCAGCTAGCCTATGATGGGCTGTCACTAGATAGGCTTAACTATCAACTTTCCCATGGCTGCGTCATTCTCAGCCCGAGCTATACTCAAGAGTACACGATCAATGAAGCGCTAAGGGGAAAGTAGAAATCCTGCTTCATACAAGTTGCCGAGTAAGCGGTCAATGAAACCCTATGGTGAAAATCAAACTCCGGCATGATACAAGTTGCAAGATCACCCAGCTAGCCTACGATGGGTTATCACTAGATAGGCTTAACTGTCAACTTTCCCATGGCAGCGACCTTCTCAGCCCGTGCTACACTCACGAGTAAGCGATCAATGAAACCCTATGGGGAAAATCAAACTCCGACATGGTACAAGTTGCAAGATCACCCAGCTAGCCTATGATGGGCTGTCACTAGATAGACTTAACTGTCAACTTTCCCATGGCTGCGACCTTCTCAGCCCGAGCTACACTCAAGAGTACACGATCAATGAAACCCTATGGGGAAAATCAAACTCCGACATGGTACAAGTTGCAAGATCACCCAGCTAGCCTATGATGGGTTGTCACTAGATAGGCTTAACTGTCAACCTTCCCATGGCTGCGTCATTCTCAGCCCGAGCTACACTCAAGAGTACACAATCAATGAAGCGCTAAGGGGAAAGTAGAAATCCTGCTTCATACAAGTTGCCGAGTAAGCGATCAATGAAACCCTATGGTGAAAATCAAACTCCGGCATGATACAAGTTGCAAGATCACCCAGCTAGCCTATGGTGGGTTGTCACTAGATAGGCTTAACTGTCAACTTTCCCATGGCAGCGACGTTCTCAGCCCGTGCTACACTCACGAGTAAGCGATCAATGAAACCCTATGGGGAAAATCAAACTCCGACATGGTACAAGTTGCAAGATCACCCAGCTAGCCTATGATGGGCTGTCACTAGATAGGCTTAACTGTCAACTTTCCCATGGCTGCGACCTTCTCAGCCCGAGCTACACTCAAGAGTACACGATCAATGAAACCCTATGGGGAAAATCAAACTCCGACATGGTACAAGTTGCAAGATCACCCAGCTAGCCTATGATGGGTTGTCACTAGATAGGCTTAACTGTCAACCTTCCCATGGCTGCGTCATTCTCAGCCCGAGCTACACTCAAGAGTACACAATCAATGAAGCGCTAAGGGGAAAGTAGAAATCCTGCTTCATACAAGTTGCCGAGTAAGCGATCAATGAAACCCTATGGTGAAAATCAAACTCCGGCATGATACAAGTTGCAAGATCACCCAGCTAGCCTATTATGGGTTGTCACTAGATAGGCTTAACTGTCAACTTTCCCATGGCAGCGACCTTCTCAGCCCGTGCTACACTCACGAGTAAGCGATCAATGAAACCCTATGGGGAAAATCAAACTCCGACATGGTACAAGTTGCAAGATCACCCAGCTAGCCTATGATGGGCTGTCACTAGATAGGCTTAACTGTCAACTTTCCCATGGCTGCGACCTTCTCAGCCCGAGCTACACTCAAGAGTACACGATCAATGAAACCCTATGGGGAAAATCAAACTCCGACATGGTACAAGTTGCAAGATCACCCAGCTAGCCTATGATGGGCTGTCACTAGATAGGCTTAACTGTCAACTTTCCCATGGCTGCGTCATTCTCAGCCCGAGCTATACTCAAGAGTACACGATCAATGAAGCGCTAAGGGGAAAGTAGAAATCCTGCTTCATACAAGTTGCCGAGTAAGCGATCAATGAAACCCTATGGTGAAAATCAAACTCCGGCATGATACAAGTTGCAAGATCACCCAGCTAGCCTATGATGGGTTGTCACTAGATAGGCTTAACTGTCAACTTTCCCATGGCAGCGACCTTCTCAGCCCGTGCTACACTCACGAGTAAGCGATCAATGAAACCCTATGGGGAAAATCAAACTCCGACATGGTACAAGTTGCAAGATCACCCAGCTAGCCTATGATGGGCTGTCACTAGATAGGCTTAACTGTCAACTTTCCCATGGCTGCGACCTTCTCAGCCCGAGCTACACTCAAGAGTACACGATCAATGAAACCCTATGGGGAAAATCAAACTCCGACATGGTACAAGTTGCAAGATCACCCAGCTAGCCTATGATGGGCTGTCACTAGATAGGCTTAACTGTCAACTTTCCCATGGCTGCGTCATTCTCAGCCCGAGCTATACTCAAGAGTACACGATCAATGAAGCGCTAAGGGGAAAGTAGAAATCCTGCTTCATACAAGTTGCCGAGTAAGCGGTCAATGAAACCCTATGGTGAAAATCAAACTCCGGCATGATACAAGTTGCAAGATCACCCAGCTAGCCTATGATGGGTTGTCACTAGATAGGCTTAACTGTCAACTTTCCCATGGCAGCGACCTTCTCAGCCCGTGCTACACTCACGAGTAAGCGATCAATGAAACCCTATGGGGAAAATCAAACTCCGACATGGTACAAGTTGCAAGATCACCCAGCTAGCCTATGATGGGCTGTCACTAGATAGGCTTAACTGTCAACTTTCCCATGGCTGCGACCTTCTCAGCCCGAGCTACACTCAAGAGTACACGATCAATGAAACCCTATGGGGAAAATCAAACTCCGGCATGATACAAGTTGCAAGATCACCCAGCTAGCCTATTATGGGTTGTCACTAGATAGGCTTAACTGTCAACTTTCCCATGGCAGCGACCTTCTCAGCCCGTGCTACACTCACGAGTAAGCGATCAATGAAACCCTATGGGGAAAATCAAACTCCGACATGGTACAAGTTGCAAGATCACCCAGCTAGCCTATGATGGGTTGTCACTAGATAGGCTTAACTGTCAACTTTCCCATGGCTGCGTCATTCTCAGCCCGAGCTACACTCAAGAGTACACAATCAATGAAGCGCTAAGGGGAAAGTAGAAATCCTGCTTCATACAAGTTGCCGAGTAAGCGATCAATGAAACCCTATGGTGAAAATCAAACTCCGGCATGATACAAGTTGCAAGATCACCCAGCTAGCCTATTATGGGTTGTCACTAGATAGGCTTAACTGTCAACTTTCCCATGGCAGCGACCTTCTCAGCCCGTGCTACACTCACGAGTAAGCGATCAATGAAACCCTATGGGGAAAATCAAACTCCGACATGGTACAAGTTGCAAGATCACCCAGCTAGCCTATGATGGGCTGTCACTAGATAGGCTTAACTGTCAACTTTCCCATGGCTGCGACCTTCTCAGCCCGAGCTACACTCAAGAGTACACGATCAATGAAGCGCTAAGGGGAAAGTAGAAATCCTGCTTCATACAAGTTGCCGAGTAAGCGATCAATGAAACCCTATGGTGAAAATCAAACTCCGGCATGATACAAGTTGCAAGATCACCCAGCTAGCCTATGATGGGTTGTCACTAGATAGGCTTAACTGTCAACTTTCCCATGGCAGCGACCTTCTCAGCCCGTGCTACACTCACGAGTAAGCGATCAATGAAACCCTATGGGGAAAATCAAACTCCGACATGGTACAAGTTGCAAGATCACCCAGCTAGCCTATGATGGGCTGTCACTAGATAGGCTTAACTGTCAACTTTCCCATGGCTGCGTCATTCTCAGCCCGAGCTACACTCAAGAGTACACGATCAATGAAGCGCTAAGGGGAAAGTAGAAATCCTGCTTCATAGAAGTTGCCGAGTAAGCGATCAATGAAACCCTATGGTGAAAATCAAACTCCGGCATGATACAAGTTGCAAGATCACCCAGCTAGCCTATGATGGGTTGTCACTAGATAGGCTTAACTGTCAACTTTCCCATGGCAGCGACCTTCTCAGCCCGTGCTACACTCACGAGTAAGCGATCAATGAAACCCTATGGGGAAAATCAAACTCCGACATGGTACAAGTTGCAAGATCACCCAGCTAGCCTATGATGGGCTGTCACTAGATAGGCTTAACTGTCAACTTTCCCATGGCTGCGACCTTCTCAGCCCGAGCTACACTCAAGAGTACACGATCAATGAAACCCTATGGGGAAAATCAAACTCCGACATGGTACAAGTTGCAAGATCACCCAGCTAGCCTATGATGGGCTGTCACTAGATAGGCTTAACTATCAACTTTCCTATGGCTGCGTCATTCTCAGCCCGAGCTATACTCAAGAGTACACGATCAATGAAGCGCTAAGGGGAAAGTAGAAATCCTGCTTCATACAAGTTGCCGAGTAAGCGGTCAATGAAACCCTATGGTGAAAATCAAACTCCGGCATGATACAAGTTGCAAGATCACCCAGCTAGCCTACGATGGGTTGTCACTAGATAGGCTTAACTGTCAACTTTCCCATGGCAGCGACCTTCTCAGCCCGTGCTACACTCACGAGTAAGCGATCAATGAAACCCTATGGGGAAAATCAAACTCCGACATGGTACAAGTTGCAAGATCACCCAGCTAGCCTATGATGGGCTGTCACTAGATAGACTTAACTGTCAACTTTCCCATGGCTGCGACCTTCTCAGCCCGAGCTACACTCAAGAGTACACGATCAATGAAACCCTATGGGGAAAATCAAACTCCGACATGGTACAAGTTGCAAGATCACCCAGCTAGCCTATGATGGGTTGTCACTAGATAGGCTTAACTGTCAACCTTCCCATGGCTGCGTCATTCTCAGCCCGAGCTACACTCAAGAGTACACAATCAATGAAGCGCTAAGGGGAAAGTAGAAATCCTGCTTCATACAAGTTGCCGAGTAAGCGATCAATGAAACCCTATGGTGAAAATCAAACTCCGGCATGATACAAGTTGCAAGATCACCCAGCTAGCCTATGATGGGTTGTCACTAGATAGGCTTAACTGTCAACTTTCCCATGGCAGCGACGTTCTCAGCCCGTGCTACACTCACGAGTAAGCGATCAATGAAACCCTATGGGGAAAATCAAACTCCGACATGGTACAAGTTGCAAGATCACCCAGCTAGCCTATGATGGGCTGTCACTAGATAGGCTTAACTGTCAACTTTCCCATGGCTGCGACCTTCTCAGCCCGAGCTACACTCAAGAGTACACGATCAATGAAACCCTATGGGGAAAATCAAACTCCGACATGGTACAAGTTGCAAGATCACCCAGCTAGCCTATGATGGGTTGTCACTAGATAGGCTTAACTGTCAACCTTCCCATGGCTGCGTCATTCTCAGCCCGAGCTACACTCAAGAGTACACAATCAATGAAGCGCTAAGGGGAAAGTAGAAATCCTGCTTCATACAAGTTGCCGAGTAAGCGATCAATGAAACCCTATGGTGAAAATCAAACTCCGGCATGATACAAGTTGCAAGATCACCCAGCTAGCCTATTATGGGTTGTCACTAGATAGGCTTAACTGTCAACTTTCCCATGGCAGCGACCTTCTCAGCCCGTGCTACACTCACGAGTAAGCGATCAATGAAACCCTATGGGGAAAATCAAACTCCGACATGGTACAAGTTGCAAGATCACCCAGCTAGCCTATGATGGGCTGTCACTAGATAGGCTTAACTGTCAACTTTCCCATGGCTGCGACCTTCTCAGCCCGAGCTACACTCAAGAGTACACGATCAATGAAACCCTATGGGGAAAATCAAACTCCGACATGGTACAAGTTGCAAGATCACCCAGCTAGCCTATGATGGGCTGTCACTAGATAGGCTTAACTGTCAACTTTCCCATGGCTGCGTCATTCTCAGCCCGAGCTATACTCAAGAGTACACGATCAATGAAGCGCTAAGGGGAAAGTAGAAATCCTGCTTCATACAAGTTGCCGAGTAAGCGATCAATGAAACCCTATGGTGAAAATCAAACTCCGGCATGATACAAATTGCAAGATCACCCAGCTAGCCTATGATGGGTTGTCACTAGATAGGCTTAACTGTCAACTTTCCCATGGCAGCGACCTTCTCAGCCCGTGCTACACTCACGAGTAAGCGATCAATGAAACACTATGGGGAAAATCAAACTCCGACATGGTACAAGTTGCAAGATCACCCAGCTAGCCTATGATGGGCTGTCACTAGATAGGCTTAACTGTCAACTTTCCCATGGCTGCGACCTTCTCAGCCCGAGCTACACTCAAGAGTACACGATCAATGAAACCCTATGGGGAAAATGAAACTCCGACATGGTACAAGTTGCAAGATCACCCAGCTAGCCTATGATGGGCTGTCACTAGATAGGCTTAACTGTCAACTTTCCCATGGCTGCGTCATTCTCAGCCCGAGCTATACTCAAGAGTACACGATCAATGAAGCGCTAAGGGGAAAGTAGAAATCCTGCTTCATACAAGTTGCCGAGTAAGCGGTCAATGAAACCCTATGGTGAAAATCAAACTCCGGCATGATACAAGTTGCAAGATCACCCAGCTAGCCTATGATGGGTTGTCACTAGATAGGCTTAACTGTCAACTTTCCCATGGCAGCGACCTTCTCAGCCCGTGCTACACTCACGAGTAAGCGATCAATGAAACCCTATGGGGAAAATCAAACTCCGACATGGTACAAGTTGCAAGATCACCCAGCTAGCCTATGATGGGCTGTCACTAGATAGGCTTAACTGTCAACTTTCCCATGGCTGCGACCTTCTCAGCCCGAGCTACACTCAAGAGTACACGATCAATGAAACCCTATGGGGAAAATCAAACTCCGACATGGTACAAGTTGCAAGATCACCCAGCTAGCCTATGATGGGTTGTCACTAGATAGGCTTAACTGTCAACTTTCCCATGGCTGCGTCATTCTCAGCCCGAGCTACACTCAAGAGTACACAATCAATGAAGCGCTAAGGGGAAAGTAGAAATCCTGCTTCATACAAGTTGCCGAGTAAGCGATCAATGAAACCCTATGGTGAAAATCAAACTCCGGCATGATACAAGTTGCAAGATCACCCAGCTAGCCTATTATGGGTTGTCACTAGATAGGCTTAACTGTCAACTTTCCCATGGCAGCGACCTTCTCAGCCCGTGCTACACTCACGAGTAAGCGATCAATGAAACCCTATGGGGAAAATCAAACTCCGACATGGTACAAGTTGCAAGATCACCCAGCTAGCCTATGATGGGCTGTCACTAGATAGGCTTAACTGTCAACTTTCCCATGGCTGCGACCTTCTCAGCCCGAGCTACACTCAAGAGTACATGATCAATGAAGCGCTAAGGGGAAAGTAGAAATCCTGCTTCATACAAGTTGCCGAGTAAGCGATCAATGAAACCCTATGGTGAAAATCAAACTCCGGCATGATACAAGTTGCAAGATCACCCAGCTAGCCTATGATGGGTTGTCACTAGATAGGCTTAACTGTCAACTTTCCCATGGCAGCGACCTTCTCAGCCCGTGCTACACTCACGAGTAAGCGATCAATGAAACCCTATGGGGAAAATCAAACTCCGACATGGTACAAGTTGCAAGATCACCCAGCTAGCCTATGATGGGCTGTCACTAGATAGGCTTAACTGTCAACTTTCCCATGGCTGCGTCATTCTCAGCCCGAGCTACACTCAAGAGTACACGATCAATGAAGCGCTAAGGGGAAAGTAGAAATCCTGCTTCATAGAAGTTGCCGAGTAAGCGATCAATGAAACCCTATGGTGAAAATCAAACTCCGGCATGATACAAGTTGCAAGATCACCCAGCTAGCCTATGATGGGTTGTCACTAGATAGGCTTAACTGTCAACTTTCCCATGGCAGCGACCTTCTCAGCCCGTGCTACACTCACGAGTAAGCGATCAATGAAACCCTATGGGGAAAATCAAACTCCGACATGGTACAAGTTGCAAGATCACCCAGCTAGCCTATGATGGGCTGTCACTAGATAGGCTTAACTGTCAACTTTCCCATGGCTGCGACCTTCTCAGCCCGAGCTACACTCAAGAGTACACGATCAATGAAACCCTATGGGGAAAATCAAACTCCGACATGGTACAAGTTGCAAGATCACCCAGCTAGCCTATGATGGGCTGTCACTAGATAGGCTTAACTATCAACTTTCCTATGGCTGCGTCATTCTCAGCCCGAGCTATACTCAAGAGTACACGATCAATGAAGCGCTAAGGGGAAAGTAGAAATCCTGCTTCATACAAGTTGCCGAGTAAGCGGTCAATGAAACCCTATGGTGAAAATCAAACTCCGGCATGATACAAGTTGCAAGATCACCCAGCTAGCCTACGATGGGTTGTCACTAGATAGGCTTAACTGTCAACTTTCCCATGGCAGCGACCTTCTCAGCCCGAGCTACACTCAAGAGTACACGATCAATGAAACCCTATGGGGAAAATCAAACTCCGACATGGTACAAGTTGCAAGATCACCCAGCTAGCCTATGATGGGCTGTCACTAGATAGACTTAACTGTCAACTTTCCCATGGCTGCGACCTTCTCAGCCCGAGCTACACTCAAGAGTACACGATCAATGAAACCCTATGGGGAAAATCAAACTCCGACATGGTACAAGTTGCAAGATCACCCAGCTAGCCTATGATGGGTTGTCACTAGATAGGCTTAACTGTCAACCTTCCCATGGCTGCGTCATTCTCAGCCCGAGCTACACTCAAGAGTACACAATCAATGAAGCGCTAAGGGGAAAGTAGAAATCCTGCTTCATACAAGTTGCCGAGTAAGCGATCAATGAAACCCTATGGTGAAAATCAAACTCCGGCATGATACAAGTTGCAAGATCACCCAGCTAGCCTATGATGGGTTGTCACTAGATAGGCTTAACTGTCAACTTTCCCATGGCAGCGACGTTCTCAGCCCGTGCTACACTCACGAGTAAGCGATCAATGAAACCCTATGGGGAAAATCAAACTCCGACATGGTACAAGTTGCAAGATCACCCAGCTAGCCTATGATGGGCTGTCACTAGATAGGCTTAACTGTCAACTTTCCCATGGCTGCGACCTTCTCAGCCCGAGCTACACTCAAGAGTACACGATCAATGAAACCCTATGGGGAAAATCAAACTCCGACATGGTACAAGTTGCAAGATCACCCAGCTAGCCTATGATGGGTTGTCACTAGATAGGCTTAACTGTCAACCTTCCCATGGCTGCGTCATTCTCAGCCCGAGCTACACTCAAGAGTACACAATCAATGAAGCGCTAAGGGGAAAGTAGAAATCCTGCTTCATACAAGTTGCCGAGTAAGCGATCAATGAAACCCTATGGTGAAAATCAAACTCCGGCATGATACAAGTTGCAAGATCACCCAGCTAGCCTATTATGGGTTGTCACTAGATAGGCTTAACTGTCAACTTTCCCATGGCAGCGACCTTCTCAGCCCGTGCTACACTCACGAGTAAGCGATCAATGAAACCCTATGGGGAAAATCAAACTCCGACATGGTACAAGTTGCAAGATCACCCAGCTAGCCTATGATGGGCTGTCACTAGATAGGCTTAACTGTCAACTTTCCCATGGCTGCGACCTTCTCAGCCCGAGCTACACTCAAGAGTACACGATCAATGAAACCCTATGGGGAAAATCAAACTCCGACATGGTACAAGTTGCAAGATCACCCAGCTAGCCTATGATGGGCTGTCACTAGATAGGCTTAACTGTCAACTTTCCCATGGCTGCGTCATTCTCAGCCCGAGCTATACTCAAGAGTACACGATCAATGAAGCGCTAAGGGGAAAGTAGAAATCCTGCTTCATACAAGTTGCCGAGTAAGCGATCAATGAAACCCTATGGTGAAAATCAAACTCCGGCATGATACAAGTTGCAAGATCACCCAGCTAGCCTATGATGGGTTGTCACTAGATAGGCTTAACTGTCAACTTTCCCATGGCAGCGACCTTCTCAGCCCGTGCTACACTCACGAGTAAGCGATCAATGAAACCCTATGGGGAAAATCAGACTCCGACATGGTACAAGTTGCAAGATCACCCAGCTAGCCTGTGATGGGCTGTCACTAGATAGGCTTAACTGTCAACTTTCCCATGGCTGCGACCTTCTCAGCCCGAGCTACACTCAAGAGTACACGATCAATGAAACCCTATGGGGAAAATGAAACTCCGACATGGTACAAGTTGCAAGATCACCCAGCTAGCCTATGATGGGCTGTCACTAGATAGGCTTAACTGTCAACTTTCCCATGGCTGCGTCATTCTCAGCCCGAGCTATACTCAAGAGTACACGATCAATGAAGCGCTAAGGGGAAAGTAGAAATCCTGCTTCATACAAGTTGCCGAGTAAGCGGTCAATGAAACCCTATGGTGAAAATCAAACTCCGGCATGATACAAGTTGCAAGATCACCCAGCTAGCCTATGATGGGTTGTCACTAGATAGGCTTAACTGTCAACTTTCCCATGGCAGCGACCTTCTCAGCCCGTGCTACACTCACGAGTAAGCGATCAATGAAACCCTATGGGGAAAATCAAACTCCGACATGGTACAAGTTGCAAGATCACCCAGCTAGCCTATGATGGGCTGTCACTAGATAGGCTTAACTGTCAACTTTCCCATGGCTGCGACCTTCTCAGCCCGAGCTACACTCAAGAGTACACGATCAATGAAACCCTATGGGGAAAATCAAACTCCGACATGGTACAAGTTGCAAGATCACCCAGCTAGCCTATGATGGGTTGTCACTAGATAGGCTTAACTGTCAACTTTCCCATGGCTGCGTCATTCTCAGCCCGAGCTACACTCAAGAGTACACAATCAATGAAGCGCTAAGGGGAAAGTAGAAATCCTGCTTCATACAAGTTGCCGAGTAAGCGATCAATGAAACCCTATGGTGAAAATCAAACTCCGGCATGATACAAGTTGCAAGATCACCCAGCTAGCCTATTATGGGTTGTCACTAGATAGGCTTAACTGTCAACTTTCCCATGGCAGCGACGTTCTCAGCCCGTGCTACACTCACGAGTAAGCGATCAATGAAACCCTATGGGGAAAATCAAACTCCGACATGGTACAAGTTGCAAGATCACCCAGCTAGCCTATGATGGGCTGTCACTAGATAGGCTTAACTGTCAACTTTCCCATGGCTGCGACCTTCTCAGCCCGAGCTACACTCAAGAGTACACGATCAATGAAGCGCTAAGGGGAAAGTAGAAATCCTGCTTCATACAAGTTGCCGAGTAAGCGATCAATGAAACCCTATGGTGAAAATCAAACTCCGGCATGATACAAGTTGCAAGATCACCCAGCTAGCCTATGATGGGTTGTCACTAGATAGGCTTAACTGTCAACTTTCCCATGGCAGCGACCTTCTCAGCCCGTGCTACACTCACGAGTAAGCGATCAATGAAACCCTATGGGGAAAATCAAACTCCGACATGGTACAAGTTGCAAGATCACCCAGCTAGCCTATGATGGGCTGTCACTAGATAGGCTTAACTGTCAACTTTCCCATGGCTGCGTCATTCTCAGCCCGAGCTACACTCAAGAGTACACGATCAATGAAGCGCTAAGGGGAAAGTAGAAATCCTGCTTCATAGAAGTTGCCGAGTAAGCGATCAATGAAACCCTATGGTGAAAATCAAACTCCGGCATGATACAAGTTGCAAGATCACCCAGCTAGCCTATGATGGGTTGTCACTAGATAGGCTTAACTGTCAACTTTCCCATGGCAGCGACCTTCTCAGCCCGTGCTACACTCACGAGTAAGCGATCAATGAAACCCTATGGGGAAAATCAAACTCCGACATGGTACAAGTTGCAAGATCACCCAGCTAGCCTATGATGGGCTGTCACTAGATAGGCTTAACTGTCAACTTTCCCATGGCTGCGACCTTCTCAGCCCGAGCTACACTCAAGAGTACACGATCAATGAAACCCTATGGGGAAAATCAAACTCCGACATGGTACAAGTTGCAAGATCACCCAGCTAGCCTATGATGGGCTGTCACTAGATAGGCTTAACTATCAACTTTCCTATGGCTGCGTCATTCTCAGCCCGAGCTATACTCAAGAGTACACGATCAATGAAGCGCTAAGGGGAAAGTAGAAATCCTGCTTCATACAAGTTGCCGAGTAAGCGGTCAATGAAACCCTATGGTGAAAATCAAACTCCGGCATGATACAAGTTGCAAGATCACCCAGCTAGCCTACGATGGGTTGTCACTAGATAGGCTTAACTGTCAACTTTCCCATGGCAGCGACCTTCTCAGCCCGTGCTACACTCACGAGTAAGCGATCAATGAAACCCTATGGGGAAAATCAAACTCCGACATGGTACAAGTTGCAAGATCACCCAGCTAGCCTATGATGGGCTGTCACTAGATAGACTTAACTGTCAACTTTCCCATGGCTGCGACCTTCTCAGCCCGAGCTACACTCAAGAGTACACGATCAATGAAACCCTATGGGGAAAATCAAACTCCGACATGGTACAAGTTGCAAGATCACCCAGCTAGCCTATGATGGGTTGTCACTAGATAGGCTTAACTGTCAACCTTCCCATGGCTGCGTCATTCTCAGCCCGAGCTACACTCAAGAGTACACAATCAATGAAGCGCTAAGGGGAAAGTAGAAATCCTGCTTCATACAAGTTGCCGAGTAAGCGATCAATGAAACCCTATGGTGAAAATCAAACTCCGGCATGATACAAGTTGCAAGATCACCCAGCTAGCCTATGATGGGTTGTCACTAGATAGGCTTAACTGTCAACTTTCCCATGGCAGCGACCTTCTCAGCCCGTGCTACACTCACGAGTAAGCGATCAATGAAACCCTATGGGGAAAATCAAACTCCGACATGGTACAAGTTGCAAGATCACCCAGCTAGCCTATGATGGGCTGTCACTAGATAGGCTTAACTGTCAACTTTCCCATGGCTGCGACCTTCTCAGCCCGAGCTACACTCAAGAGTACACGATCAATGAAACCCTATGGGGAAAATCAAACTCCGACATGGTACAAGTTGCAAGATCACCCAGCTAGCCTATGATGGGTTGTCACTAGATAGGCTTAACTGTCAACCTTCCCATGGCTGCGTCATTCTCAGCCCGAGCTACACTCAAGAGTACACAATCAATGAAGCGCTAAGGGGAAAGTAGAAATCCTGCTTCATACAAGTTGCCGAGTAAGCGATCAATGAAACCCTATGGTGAAAATCAAACTCCGGCATGATACAAGTTGCAAGATCACCCAGCTAGCCTATTATGGGTTGTCACTAGATAGGCTTAACTGTCAACTTTCCCATGGCAGCGACCTTCTCAGCCCGTGCTACACTCACGAGTAAGCGATCAATGAAACCCTATGGGGAAAATCAAACTCCGACATGGTACAAGTTGCAAGATCACCCAGCTAGCCTATGATGGGCTGTCACTAGATAGGCTTAACTGTCAACTTTCCCATGGCTGCGACCTTCTCAGCCCGAGCTACACTCAAGAGTACACGATCAATGAAACCCTATGGGGAAAATCAAACTCCGACATGGTACAAGTTGCAAGATCACCCAGCTAGCCTATGATGGGCTGTCACTAGATAGGCTTAACTGTCAACTTTCCCATGGCTGCGTCATTCTCAGCCCGAGCTATACTCAAGAGTACACGATCAATGAAGCGCTAAGGGGAAAGTAGAAATCCTGCTTCATACAAGTTGCCGAGTAAGCGATCAATGAAACCCTATGGTGAAAATCAAACTCCGGCATGATACAAGTTGCAAGATCACCCAGCTAGCCTATGATGGGTTGTCACTAGATAGGCTTAACTGTCAACTTTCCCATGGCAGCGACCTTCTCAGCCCGTGCTACACTCACGAGTAAGCGATCAATGAAACACTATGGGGAAAATCAAACTCCGACATGGTACAAGTTGCAAGATCACCCAGCTAGCCTATGATGGGCTGTCACTAGATAGGCTTAACTGTCAACTTTCCCATGGCTGCGACCTTCTCAGCCCGAGCTACACTCAAGAGTACACGATCAATGAAACCCTATGGGGAAAATGAAACTCCGACATGGTACAAGTTGCAAGATCACCCAGCTAGCCTATGATGGGCTGTCACTAGATAGGCTTAACTGTCAACTTTCCCATGGCTGCGTCATTCTCAGCCCGAGCTATACTCAAGAGTACACGATCAATGAAGCGCTAAGGGGAAAGTAGAAATCCTGCTTCATACAAGTTGCCGAGTAAGCGGTCAATGAAACCCTATGGTGAAAATCAAACTCCGGCATGATACAAGTTGCAAGATCACCCAGCTAGCCTATGATGGGTTGTCACTAGATAGGCTTAACTGTCAACTTTCCCATGGCAGCGACCTTCTCAGCCCGTGCTACACTCACGAGTAAGCGATCAATGAAACCCTATGGGGAAAATCAAACTCCGACATGGTACAAGTTGCAAGATCACCCAGCTAGCCTATGATGGGCTGTCACTAGATAGGCTTAACTGTCAACTTTCCCATGGCTGCGACCTTCTCAGCCCGAGCTACACTCAAGAGTACACGATCAATGAAACCCTATGGGGAAAATCAAACTCCGACATGGTACAAGTTGCAAGATCACCCAGCTAGCCTATGATGGGTTGTCACTAGATAGGCTTAACTGTCAACTTTCCCATGGCTGCGTCATTCTCAGCCCGAGCTACACTCAAGAGTACACAATCAATGAAGCGCTAAGGGGAAAGTAGAAATCCTGCTTCATACAAGTTGCCGAGTAAGCGATCAATGAAACCCTATGGTGAAAATCAAACTCCGGCATGATACAAGTTGCAAGATCACCCAGCTAGCCTATTATGGGTTGTCACTAGATAGGCTTAACTGTCAACTTTCCCATGGCAGCGACCTTCTCAGCCCGTGCTACACTCACGAGTAAGCGATCAATGAAACCCTATGGGGAAAATCAAACTCCGACATGGTACAAGTTGCAAGATCACCCAGCTAGCCTATGATGGGCTGTCACTAGATAGGCTTAACTGTCAACTTTCCCATGGCTGCGACCTTCTCAGCCCGAGCTACACTCAAGAATACACGATCAATGAAGCGCTAAGGGGAAAGTAGAAATCCTGCTTCATACAAGTTGCCGAGTAAGCGATCAATGAAACCCTATGGTGAAAATCAAACTCCGGCATGATACAAGTTGCAAGATCACCCAGCTAGCCTATGATGGTTGTCACTAGATAGGCTTAACTGTCAACTTTCCCATGGCAGCGACATTCTCAGCCCGTGCTACACTCACGAGTAAGCGATCAATGAAACCCTATGGGGAAAATCAAACTCCGACATGGTACAAGTTGCAAGATCACCCAGCTAGCCTATGATGGGCTGTCACTAGATAGGCTTAACTGTCAACTTTCCCATGGCTGCGTCATTCTCAGCCCGAGCTACACTCAAGAGTACACGATCAATGAAGCGCTAAGGGGAAAGTAGAAATCCTGCTTCATACAAGTTGCCGAGTAAGCGATCAATGAAACCCTATGGTGAAAATCAAACTCCGGCATGATACAAGTTGCAAGATCACCCAGCTAGCCTATGATGGGTTGTCACTAGATAGGCTTAACTGTCAACTTTCCCATGGCAGCGACCTTCTCAGCCCGTGCTACACTCACGAGTAAGCGATCAATGAAACCCTATGGGGAAAATCAAACTCCGACATGGTACAAGTTGCAAGATCACCCAGCTAGCCTATGATGGGCTGTCACTAGATAGGCTTAACTGTCAACTTTCCCATGGCTGCGACCTTCTCAGCCCGAGCTACACTCAAGAGTACACGATCAATGAAACCCTATGGGGAAAATCAAACTCCGACATGGTACAAGTTGCAAGATCACCCAGCTAGCCTATGATGGGCTGTCACTAGATAGGCTTAACTGTCAACTTTCCCATGGCTGCGTCATTCTCAGCCCGAGCTATACTCAAGAGTACACGATCAATGAAGCGCTAAGGGGAAAGTAGAAATCCTGCTTCATACAAGTTGCTGAGTAAGCGGTCAATGAAACCCTATGGTGAAAATCAAACTCCGGCATGATACAAGTTGCAAGATCACCCAGCTAGCCTACGATGGGTTGTCACTAGATAGGCTTAACTGTCAACTTTCCCATGGCAGCGACGTTCTCAGCCCGTGCTACACTCACGAGTAAGCGATCAATGAAACCCTATGGGGAAAATCAAACTCCGACATGGTACAAGTTGCAAGATCACCCAGCTAGCCTATGATGGGCTGTCACTAGATAGGCTAAACTGTCAACTTTCCCATGGCTGCGACCTTCTCAGCCCGAGCTACACTCAAGAGTACACGATCAATGAAACCCTATGGGGAAAATCAAACTCCGACATGGTACAAGTTGCAAGATCACCCAGCTAGCCTATGATGGGTTGTCACTAGATTGGCTTAACTGTCAACTTTCCCATGGCTGCGTCATTCTCAGCCCGAGCTACACTCAAGAGTACACAATCAATGAAGCGCTAAGGGGAAAGTAGAAATCCTGCTTTATACAAGTTGCCGAGTAAGCGATCAATGAAACCCTATGGTGAAAATCAAACTCCGGCATGATACAAGTTGCAAGATCACCCAGCTAGCCTATGATGGGTTGTCACTAGATAGGCTTAACTGTCAACTTTCCCATGGCAGCGACGTTCTCAGCCCGTGCTACACTCACGAGTAAGCGATCAATGAAACCCTATGGGGAAAATCAAACTCCGACATGGTACAAGTTGCAAGATCACCCAGCTAGCCTATGATGGGCTGTCACTAGATAGGCTTAACTGTCAACTTTACCATGGCTGCGACCTTCTCAGCCCGAGCTACACTCAAGAGTACACGATCAATGAAACCCTATGGGGAAAATCAAACTCCGACATGGTACAAGTTGCAAGATCACCCAGCTAGCCTATGATAGGTTGTCACTAGATAGGCTTAACTGTCAACCTTCCCATGGCTGCGTCATTCTCAGCCCGAGCTACACTCAAGAGTACACAATCAATGAAGCGCTAAGGGGAAAGTAGAAATCCTGCTTCATACAAGTTGCCGAGTAAGCGATCAATGAAACCCTATGGTGAAAATCAAACTCCGGCATGATACAAGTTGCAAGATCACCCAGCTAGCCTATGATGGGTTGTCACTAGATAGGCTTAACTGTCAACTTTCCCATGGCAGCGACCTTCTCAGCCCGTGCTACACTCACGAGTAAGCGATCAATGAAACCCTATGGGGAAAATCAAACTCCGACATGGTACAAGTTGCAAGATCACCCAGCTAGCCTATGATGGGCTGTCACTAGATAGGCTTAACTGTCAACTTTCCCATGGCTGCGACCTTCTCAGCCCGAGCTACACTCAAGAGTACACGATCAATGAAACCCTATGGGGAAAATCAAACTCCGACATGGTACAAGTTGCAAGATCACCCAGCTAGCCTATGATGGGCTGTCACTAGATAGGCTTAACTGTCAACTTTCCCATGGCTGCGTCATTCTCAGCCCGAGCTATACTCAAGAGTACACGATCAATGAAGCGCTAAGGGGAAAGTAGAAATCCTGCTTCATACAAGTTGCCGAGTAAGCGGTCAATGAAACCCTATGGTGAAAATCAAACTCCGGCATGATACAAGTTGCAAGATCACCCAGCTAGCCTATGATGGGTTGTCACTAGATAGGCTTAACTGTCAACTTTCCCATGGCAGCGACGTTCTCAGCCCGTGCTACACTCACGAGTAAGCGATCAATGAAACCCTATGGGGAAAATCAAACTCCGACATGGTACAAGTTGCAAGATCACCCAGCTAGCCTATGATGGGCTGTCTCTAGATAGGCTTAACTGTCAACTTTCCCATGGCTGCGACCTTCTCAGCCCGAGCTACACTCAAGAGTACACGATCAATGAAACCCTATGGGGAAAATCAAACTCCGACATGGTACAAGTTGCAAGATCACCCAGCTAGCCTATGATGGGTTGTCACTAGATAGGCTTAACTGTCAACTTTCCCATGGCTGCGTCATTCTCAGCCCGAGCTACACTCAAGAGTACACAATCAATGAAGCGCTAAGGGGAAAGTAGAAATCCTGCTTCATACAAGTTGCCGAGTAAGCGATCAATGAAACCCTATGGTGAAAATCAAACTCCGGCATGATACAAGTTGCAAGATCACCCAGCTAGCCTATTATGGGTTGTCACTAGATAGGCTTAACTGTCAACTTTCCCATGGCAGCGACCTTCTCAGCCCGTGCTACACTCACGAGTAAGCGATCAATGAAACCCTATGGGGAAAATCAAACTCCGACATGGTACAAGTTGCAAGATCACCCAGCTAGCCTATGATGGGCTGTCACTAGATAGGCTTAACTGTCAACTTTCCCATGGCTGCGACCTTCTCAGCCCGAGCTACACTCAAGAGTACATGATCAATGAAGCGCTAAGGGGAAAGTAGAAATCCTGCTTCATACAAGTTGCCGAGTAAGCGATCAATGAAACCCTATGGTGAAAATCAAACTCCGGCATGATACAAGTTGCAAGATCACCCAGCTAGCCTATGATGGGTTGTCACTAGATAGGCTTAACTGTCAACTTTCCCATGGCAGCGACGTTCTCAGCCCGTGCTACACTCACGAGTAAGCGATCAATGAAACCCTATGGGGAAAATCAAACTCCGACATGGTACAAGTTGCAAGATCACCCAGCTAGCCTATGATGGGCTGTCACTAGATAGGCTTAACTGTCAACTTTCCCATGGCTGCGACCTTCTCAGCCCGAGCTACACTCAAGAGTACACGATCAATGAAACCCTATGGGGAAAATCAAACTCCGACATGGTACAAGTTGCAAGATCACCCAGCTAGCCTATGATGGGCTGTCACTAGATAGGCTTAACTGTCAACTTTCCCATGGCTGCGTCATTCTCAGCCCGAGCTACACTCAAGAGTACACGATCAATGAAGCGCTAAGGGGAAAGTAGAAATCCTGCTTCATACAAGTTGCCGAGTAAGCGATCAATGAAACCCTATGGTGAAAATCAAACTCCGGCATGATACAAGTTGCAAGATCACCCAGCTAGCCTATGATGGGTTGTCACTAGATAGGCTTAACTGTCAACTTTCCCATGGCAGCGACCTTCTCAGCCCGTGCTACACTCACGAGTAAGCGATCAATGAAACCCTATGGGGAAAATCAAACTCCGACATGGTACAAGTTGCAAGATCACCCAGCTAGCCTATGATGGGCTGTCACTAGATAGGCTTAACTGTCAACTTTCCCATGGCTGCGACCTTCTCAGCCCGAGCTACACTCAAGAGTACACGATCAATGAAACCCTATGGGGAAAATCAAACTCCGACATGGTACAAGTTGCAAGATCACCCAGCTAGCCTATGATGGGCTGTCACTAGATAGGCTTAACTATCAACTTTCCCATGGCTGCGTCATTCTCAGCCCGAGCTATACTCAAGAGTACACGATCAATGAAGCGCTAAGGGGAAAGTAGAAATCCTGCTTCATACAAGTTGCCGAGTAAGCGGTCAATGAAACCCTATGGTGAAAATCAAACTCCGGCATGATACAAGTTGCAAGATCACCCAGCTAGCCTACGATGGGTTATCACTAGATAGGCTTAACTGTCAACTTTCCCATGGCAGCGACCTTCTCAGCCCGTGCTACACTCACGAGTAAGCGATCAATGAAACCCTATGGGGAAAATCAAACTCCGACATGGTACAAGTTGCAAGATCACCCAGCTAGCCTATGATGGGCTGTCACTAGATAGACTTAACTGTCAACTTTCCCATGGCTGCGACCTTCTCAGCCCGAGCTACACTCAAGAGTACACGATCAATGAAACCCTATGGGGAAAATCAAACTCCGACATGGTACAAGTTGCAAGATCACCCAGCTAGCCTATGATGGGTTGTCACTAGATAGGCTTAACTGTCAACCTTCCCATGGCTGCGTCATTCTCAGCCCGAGCTACACTCAAGAGTACACAATCAATGAAGCGCTAAGGGGAAAGTAGAAATCCTGCTTCATACAAGTTGCCGAGTAAGCGATCAATGAAACCCTATGGTGAAAATCAAACTCCGGCATGATACAAGTTGCAAGATCACCCAGCTAGCCTATGGTGGGTTGTCACTAGATAGGCTTAACTGTCAACTTTCCCATGGCAGCGACGTTCTCAGCCCGTGCTACACTCACGAGTAAGCGATCAATGAAACCCTATGGGGAAAATCAAACTCCGACATGGTACAAGTTGCAAGATCACCCAGCTAGCCTATGATGGGCTGTCACTAGATAGGCTTAACTGTCAACTTTCCCATGGCTGCGACCTTCTCAGCCCGAGCTACACTCAAGAGTACACGATCAATGAAACCCTATGGGGAAAATCAAACTCCGACATGGTACAAGTTGCAAGATCACCCAGCTAGCCTATGATGGGTTGTCACTAGATAGGCTTAACTGTCAACCTTCCCATGGCTGCGTCATTCTCAGCCCGAGCTACACTCAAGAGTACACAATCAATGAAGCGCTAAGGGGAAAGTAGAAATCCTGCTTCATACAAGTTGCCGAGTAAGCGATCAATGAAACCCTATGGTGAAAATCAAACTCCGGCATGATACAAGTTGCAAGATCACCCAGCTAGCCTATTATGGGTTGTCACTAGATAGGCTTAACTGTCAACTTTCCCATGGCAGCGACCTTCTCAGCCCGTGCTACACTCACGAGTAAGCGATCAATGAAACCCTATGGGGAAAATCAAACTCCGACATGGTACAAGTTGCAAGATCACCCAGCTAGCCTATGATGGGCTGTCACTAGATAGGCTTAACTGTCAACTTTCCCATGGCTGCGACCTTCTCAGCCCGAGCTACACTCAAGAGTACACGATCAATGAAACCCTATGGGGAAAATCAAACTCCGACATGGTACAAGTTGCAAGATCACCCAGCTAGCCTATGATGGGCTGTCACTAGATAGGCTTAACTGTCAACTTTCCCATGGCTGCGTCATTCTCAGCCCGAGCTATACTCAAGAGTACACGATCAATGAAGCGCTAAGGGGAAAGTAGAAATCCTGCTTCATACAAGTTGCCGAGTAAGCGATCAATGAAACCCTATGGTGAAAATCAAACTCCGGCATGATACAAGTTGCAAGATCACCCAGCTAGCCTATGATGGGTTGTCACTAGATAGGCTTAACTGTCAACTTTCCCATGGCAGCGACCTTCTCAGCCCGTGCTACACTCACGAGTAAGCGATCAATGAAACCCTATGGGGAAAATCAAACTCCGACATGGTACAAGTTGCAAGATCACCCAGCTAGCCTATGATGGGCTGTCACTAGATAGGCTTAACTGTCAACTTTCCCATGGCTGCGACCTTCTCAGCCCGAGCTACACTCAAGAGTACACGATCAATGAAACCCTATGGGGAAAATGAAACTCCGACATGGTACAAGTTGCAAGATCACCCAGCTAGCCTATGATGGGCTGTCACTAGATAGGCTTAACTGTCAACATTCCCATGGCTGCGTCATTCTCAGCCCGAGCTATACTCAAGAGTACACGATCAATGAAGCGCTAAGGGGAAAGTAGAAATCCTGCTTCATACAAGTTGCCGAGTAAGCGGTCAATGAAACCCTATGGTGAAAATCAAACTCCGGCATGATACAAGTTGCAAGATCACCCAGCTAGCCTATGATGGGTTGTCACTAGATAGGCTTAACTGTCAACTTTCCCATGGCAGCGACCTTCTCAGCCCGTGCTACACTCACGAGTAAGCGATCAATGAAACCCTATGGGGAAAATCAAACTCCGACATGGTACAAGTTGCAAGATCACCCAGCTAGCCTATGATGGGCTGTCACTAGATAGGCTTAACTGTCAACTTTCCCATGGCTGCGACCTTCTCAGCCCGAGCTACACTCAAGAGTACACGATCAATGAAACCCTATGGGGAAAATCAAACTCCGGCATGATACAAGTTGCAAGATCACCCAGCTAGCCTATTATGGGTTGTCACTAGATAGGCTTAACTGTCAACTTTCCCATGGCAGCGACCTTCTCAGCCCGTGCTACACTCACGAGTAAGCGATCAATGAAACCCTATGGGGAAAATCAAACTCCGACATGGTACAAGTTGCAAGATCACCCAGCTAGCCTATGATGGGTTGTCACTAGATAGGCTTAACTGTCAACTTTCCCATGGCTGCGTCATTCTCAGCCCGAGCTACACTCAAGAGTACACAATCAATGAAGCGCTAAGGGGAAAGTAGAAATCCTGCTTCATACAAGTTGCCGAGTAAGCGATCAATGAAACCCTATGGTGAAAATCAAACTCCGGCATGATACAAGTTGCAAGATCACCCAGCTAGCCTATTATGGGTTGTCACTAGATAGGCTTAACTGTCAACTTTCCCATGGCAGCGACCTTCTCAGCCCGTGCTACACTCACGAGTAAGCGATCAATGAAACCCTATGGGGAAAATCAAACTCCGACATGGTACAAGTTGCAAGATCACTCAGCTAGCCTATGATGGGCTGTCACTAGATAGACTTAACTGTCAACTTTCCCATGGCTGCGACCTTCTCAGCCCGAGCTACACTCAAGAGTACACGATCAATGAAACCCTATGGGGAAAATCAAACTCCGACATGGTACAAGTTGCAAGATCACCCAGCTAGCCTATGATGGGTTGTCACTAGATAGGCTTAACTGTCAACCTTCCCATGGCTGCGTCATTCTCAGCCCGAGCTACACTCAAGAGTACACAATCAATGAAGCGCTAAGGGGAAAGTAGAAATCCTGCTTCATACAAGTTGCCGAGTAAGCGATCAATGAAACCCTATGGTGAAAATCAAACTCCGGCATGATACAAGTTGCAAGATCACCCAGCTAGCCTATGATGGGTTGTCACTAGATAGGCTTAACTGTCAACTTTCCCATGGCAGCGACGTTCTCAGCCCGTGCTACACTCACGAGTAAGCGATCAATGAAACCCTATGGGGAAAATCAAACTCCGACATGGTACAAGTTGCAAGATCACCCAGCTAGCCTATGATGGGCTGTCACTAGATAGGCTTAACTGTCAACTTTCCCATGGCTGCGACCTTCTCAGCCCGAGCTACACTCAAGAGTACACGATCAATGAAACCCTATGGGGAAAATCAAACTCCGACATGGTACAAGTTGCAAGATCACCCAGCTAGCCTATGATGGGTTGTCACTAGATAGGCTTAACTGTCAACCTTCCCATGGCTGCGTCATTCTCAGCCCGAGCTACACTCAAGAGTACACAATCAATGAAGCGCTAAGGGGAAAGTAGAAATCCTGCTTCATACAAGTTGCCGAGTAAGCGATCAATGAAACCCTATGGTGAAAATCAAACTCCGGCATGATACAAGTTGCAAGATCACCCAGCTAGCCTATTATGGGTTGTCACTAGATAGGCTTAACTGTCAACTTTCCCATGGCAGCGACCTTCTCAGCCCGTGCTACACTCACGAGTAAGCGATCAATGAAACCCTATGGGGAAAATCAAACTCCGACATGGTACAAGTTGCAAGATCACCCAGCTAGCCTATGATGGGCTGTCACTAGATAGGCTTAACTGTCAACTTTCCCATGGCTGCGACCTTCTCAGCCCGAGCTACACTCAAGAGTACACGATCAATGAAACCCTATGGGGAAAATCAAACTCCGACATGGTACAAGTTGCAAGATCACCCAGCTAGCCTATGATGGGCTGTCACTAGATAGGCTTAACTGTCAACTTTCCCATGGCTGCGTCATTCTCAGCCCGAGCTATACTCAAGAGTACACGATCAATGAAGCGCTAAGGGGAAAGTAGAAATCCTGCTTCATACAAGTTGCCGAGTAAGCGATCAATGAAACCCTATGGTGAAAATCAAACTCCGGCATGATACAAGTTGCAAGATCACCCAGCTAGCCTATGATGGGTTGTCACTAGATAGGCTTAACTGTCAACTTTCCCATGGCAGCGACCTTCTCAGCCCGTGCTACACTCACGAGTAAGCGATCAATGAAACACTATGGGGAAAATCAAACTCCGACATGGTACAAGTTGCAAGATCACCCAGCTAGCCTATGATGGGCTGTCACTAGATAGGCTTAACTGTCAACTTTCCCATGGCTGCGACCTTCTCAGCCCGAGCTACACTCAAGAGTACACGATCAATGAAACCCTATGGGGAAAATGAAACTCCGACATGGTACAAGTTGCAAGATCACCCAGCTAGCCTATGATGGGCTGTCACTAGATAGGCTTAACTGTCAACTTTCCCATGGCTGCGTCATTCTCAGCCCGAGCTATACTCAAGAGTACACGATCAATGAAGCGCTAAGGGGAAAGTAGAAATCCTGCTTCATACAAGTTGCCGAGTAAGCGGTCAATGAAACCCTATGGTGAAAATCAAACTCCGGCATGATACAAGTTGCAAGATCACCCAGCTAGCCTATGATGGGTTGTCACTAGATAGGCTTAACTGTCAACTTTCCCATGGCAGCGACCTTCTCAGCCCGTGCTACACTCACGAGTAAGCGATCAATGAAACCCTATGGGGAAAATCAAACTCCGACATGGTACAAGTTGCAAGATCACCCAGCTAGCCTATGATGGGCTGTCACTAGATAGGCTTAACTGTCAACTTTCCCATGGCTGCGACCTTCTCAGCCCGAGCTACACTCAAGAGTACACGATCAATGAAACCCTATGGGGAAAATCAAACTCCGACATGGTACAAGTTGCAAGATCACCCAGCTAGCCTATGATGGGTTGTCACTAGATAGGCTTAACTGTCAACTTTCCCATGGCTGCGTCATTCTCAGCCCGAGCTACACTCAAGAGTACACAATCAATGAAGCGCTAAGGGGAAAGTAGAAATCCTGCTTCATACAAGTTGCCGAGTAAGCGATCAATGAAACCCTATGGTGAAAATCAAACTCCGGCATGATACAAGTTGCAAGATCACCCAGCTAGCCTATTATGGGTTGTCACTAGATAGGCTTAACTGTCAACTTTCCCATGGCAGCGACCTTCTCAGCCCGTGCTACACTCACGAGTAAGCGATCAATGAAACCCTATGGGGAAAATCAAACTCCGACATGGTACAAGTTGCAAGATCACCCAGCTAGCCTATGATGGGCTGTCACTAGATAGGCTTAACTGTCAACTTTCCCATGGCTGCGACCTTCTCAGCCCGAGCTACACTCAAGAGTACATGATCAATGAAGCGCTAAGGGGAAAGTAGAAATCCTGCTTCATACAAGTTGCCGAGTAAGCGATCAATGAAACCCTATGGTGAAAATCAAACTCCGGCATGATACAAGTTGCAAGATCACCCAGCTAGCCTATGATGGGTTGTCACTAGATAGGCTTAACTGTCAACTTTCCCATGGCAGCGACCTTCTCAGCCCGTGCTACACTCACGAGTAAGCGATCAATGAAACCCTATGGGGAAAATCAAACTCCGACATGGTACAAGTTGCAAGATCACCCAGCTAGCCTATGATGGGCTGTCACTAGATAGGCTTAACTGTCAACTTTCCCATGGCTGCGTCATTCTCAGCCCGAGCTACACTCAAGAGTACACGATCAATGAAGCGCTAAGGGGAAAGTAGAAATCCTGCTTCATAGAAGTTGCCGAGTAAGCGATCAATGAAACCCTATGGGGAAAATCAAACTCCGACATGGTACAAGTTGCAAGATCACCCAGCTAGCCTATGATGGGCTGTCACTAGATAGGCTTAACTGTCAACTTTCCCATGGCTGCGACCTTCTCAGCCCGAGCTACACTCAAGAGTACACGATCAATGAAACCCTATGGGGAAAATCAAACTCCGACATGGTACAAGTTGCAAGATCACCCAGCTAGCCTATGATGGGCTGTCACTAGATAGGCTTAACTATCAACTTTCCTATGGCTGCGTCATTCTCAGCCCGAGCTATACTCAAGAGTACACGATCAATGAAGCGCTAAGGGGAAAGTAGAAATCCTGCTTCATACAAGTTGCCGAGTAAGCGGTCAATGAAACCCTATGGTGAAAATCAAACTCCGGCATGATACAAGTTGCAAGATCACCCAGCTAGCCTACGATGGGTTGTCACTAGATAGGCTTAACTGTCAACTTTCCCATGGCAGCGACCTTCTCAGCCCGAGCTACACTCAAGAGTACACGATCAATGAAACCCTATGGGGAAAATCAAACTCCGACATGGTACAAGTTGCAAGATCACCCAGCTAGCCTATGATGGGCTGTCACTAGATAGACTTAACTGTCAACTTTCCCATGGCTGCGACCTTCTCAGCCCGAGCTACACTCAAGAGTACACGATCAATGAAACCCTATGGGGAAAATCAAACTCCGACATGGTACAAGTTGCAAGATCACCCAGCTAGCCTATGATGGGTTGTCACTAGATAGGCTTAACTGTCAACCTTCCCATGGCTGCGTCATTCTCAGCCCGAGCTACACTCAAGAGTACACAATCAATGAAGCGCTAAGGGGAAAGTAGAAATCCTGCTTCATACAAGTTGCCGAGTAAGCGATCAATGAAACCCTATGGTGAAAATCAAACTCCGGCATGATACAAGTTGCAAGATCACCCAGCTAGCCTATGATGGGTTGTCACTAGATAGGCTTAACTGTCAACTTTCCCATGGCAGCGACGTTCTCAGCCCGTGCTACACTCACGAGTAAGCGATCAATGAAACCCTATGGGGAAAATCAAACTCCGACATGGTACAAGTTGCAAGATCACCCAGCTAGCCTATGATGGGCTGTCACTAGATAGGCTTAACTGTCAACTTTCCCATGGCTGCGACCTTCTCAGCCCGAGCTACACTCAAGAGTACACGATCAATGAAACCCTATGGGGAAAATCAAACTCCGACATGGTACAAGTTGCAAGATCACCCAGCTAGCCTATGATGGGTTGTCACTAGATAGGCTTAACTGTCAACCTTCCCATGGCTGCGTCATTCTCAGCCCGAGCTACACTCAAGAGTACACAATCAATGAAGCGCTAAGGGGAAAGTAGAAATCCTGCTTCATACAAGTTGCCGAGTAAGCGATCAATGAAACCCTATGGTGAAAATCAAACTCCGGCATGATACAAGTTGCAAGATCACCCAGCTAGCCTATTATGGGTTGTCACTAGATAGGCTTAACTGTCAACTTTCCCATGGCAGCGACCTTCTCAGCCCGTGCTACACTCACGAGTAAGCGATCAATGAAACCCTATGGGGAAAATCAAACTCCGACATGGTACAAGTTGCAAGATCACCCAGCTAGCCTATGATGGGCTGTCACTAGATAGGCTTAACTGTCAACTTTCCCATGGCTGCGACCTTCTCAGCCCGAGCTACACTCAAGAGTACACGATCAATGAAACCCTATGGGGAAAATCAAACTCCGACATGGTACAAGTTGCAAGATCACCCAGCTAGCCTATGATGGGCTGTCACTAGATAGGCTTAACTGTCAACTTTCCCATGGCTGCGTCATTCTCAGCCCGAGCTATACTCAAGAGTACACGATCAATGAAGCGCTAAGGGGAAAGTAGAAATCCTGCTTCATACAAGTTGCCGAGTAAGCGATCAATGAAACCCTATGGTGAAAATCAAACTCCGGCATGATACAAGTTGCAAGATCACCCAGCTAGCCTATGATGGGTTGTCACTAGATAGGCTTAACTGTCAACTTTCCCATGGCAGCGACCTTCTCAGCCCGTGCTACACTCACGAGTAAGCGATCAATGAAACACTATGGGGAAAATCAAACTCCGACATGGTACAAGTTGCAAGATCACCCAGCTAGCCTATGATGGGCTGTCACTAGATAGGCTTAACTGTCAACTTTCCCATGGCTGCGACCTTCTCAGCCCGATCTACACTCAAGAGTACACGATCAATGAAACCCTATGGGGAAAATGAAACTCCGACATGGTACAAGTTGCAAGATCACCCAGCTAGCCTATGATGGGCTGTCACTAGATAGGCTTAACTGTCAACTTTCCCATGGCTGCGTCATTCTCAGCCCGAGCTATACTCAAGAGTACACGATCAATGAAGCGCTAAGGGGAAAGTAGAAATCCTGCTTCATACAAGTTGCCGAGTAAGCGGTCAATGAAACCCTATGGTGAAAATCAAACTCCGGCATGATACAAGTTGCAAGATCACCCAGCTAGCCTATGATGGGTTGTCACTAGATAGGCTTAACTGTCAACTTTCCCATGGCAGCGACCTTCTCAGCCCGTGCTACACTCACGAGTAAGCGATCAATGAAACCCTATGGGGAAAATCAAACTCCGACATGGTACAAGTTGCAAGATCACCCAGCTAGCCTATGATGGGCTGTCACTAGATAGGCTTAACTGTCAACTTTCCCATGGCTGCGACCTTCTCAGCCCGAGCTACACTCAAGAGTACACGATCAATGAAACCCTATGGGGAAAATCAAACTCCGACATGGTACAAGTTGCAAGATCACCCAGCTAGCCTATGATGGGTTGTCACTAGATAGGCTTAACTGTCAACTTTCCCATGGCTGCGTCATTCTCAGCCCGAGCTACACTCAAGAGTACACAATCAATGAAGCGCTAAGGGGAAAGTAGAAATCCTGCTTCAAACAAGTTGCCGAGTAAGCGATCAATGAAACCCTATGGTGAAAATCAAACTCCGGCATGATACAAGTTGCAAGATCACCCAGCTAGCCTATTATGGGTTGTCACTAGATAGGCTTAACTGTCAACTTTCCCATGGCAGCGACCTTCTCAGCCCGTGCTACACTCACGAGTAAGCGATCAATGAAACCCTATGGGGAAAATCAAACTCCGACATGGTACAAGTTGCAAGATCACCCAGCTAGCCTATGATGGGTTGTCACTAGATTGGCTTAACTGTCAACTTTCCCATGGCTGCGTCATTCTCAGCCCGAGCTACACTCAAGAGTACACAATCAATGAAGCGCTAAGGGGAAAGTAGAAATCCTGCTTTATACAAGTTGCCGAGTAAGCGATCAATGAAACCCTATGGTGAAAATCAAACTCCGGCATGATACAAGTTGCAAGATCACCCAGCTAGCCTATGATGGGTTGTCACTAGATAGGCTTAACTGTCAACTTTCCCATGGCAGCGACGTTCTCAGCCCGTGCTACACTCACGAGTAAGCGATCAATGAAACCCTATGGGGAAAATCAAACTCCGACATGGTACAAGTTGCAAGATCACCCAGCTAGCCTATGATGGGCTGTCACTAGATAGGCTTAACTGTCAACTTTCCCATGGCTGCGACCTTCTCAGCCCGAGCTACACTCAAGAGTACACGATCAATGAAACCCTATGGGGAAAATCAAACTCCGACATGGTACAAGTTGCAAGATCACCCAGCTAGCCTATGATGGGTTGTCACTAGATAGGCTTAACTGTCAACCTTCCCATGGCTGCGTCATTCTCAGCCCGAGCTACACTCAAGAGTACACAATCAATGAAGCGCTAAGGGGAAAGTAGAAATCCTGCTTCATACAAGTTGCCGAGTAAGCGATCAATGAAACCCTATGGTGAAAATCAAACTCCGGCATGATACAAGTTGCAAGATCACCCAGCTAGCCTATGATGGGTTGTCACTAGATAGGCTTAACTGTCAACTTTCCCATGGCAGCGACCTTCTCAGCCCGTGCTACACTCACGAGTAAGCGATCAATGAAACCCTATGGGGAAAATCAAACTCCGACATGGTACAAGTTGCAAGATCACCCAGCTAGCCTATGATGGGCTGTCACTAGATAGGCTTAATTGTCAACTTTCCCATGGCTGCGACCTTCTCAGCCCGAGCTACACTCAAGAGTACACGATCAATGAAACCCTATGGGGAAAATCAAACTCCGACATGGTACAAGTTGCAAGATCACCCAGCTAGCCTATGATGGGCTGTAACTAGATAGGCTTAACTATCAACTTTCCCATGGCTGCGTCATTCTCAGCCCGAGCTATACTCAAGAGTACACGATCAATGAAGCGCTAAGGGGAAAGTAGAAATCCTGCTTCATACAAGTTGCCGAGTAAGCGGTCAATGAAACCCTATGGTGAAAATCAAACTCCGGCATGATACAAGTTGCAAGATCACCCAGCTAGCCTACGATGGGTTGTCACTAGATAGGCTTAACTGTCAACTTTCCCATGGCAGCGACCTTCTCAGCCCGTGCTACACTCACGAGTAAGCGATCAATGAAACCCTATGGGGAAAATCAAACTCCGACATGGTACAAGTTGCAAGATCACCCAGCTAGCCTATGATGGGCTGTCACTAGATAGACTTAACTGTCAACTTTCCCATGGCTGCGACCTTCTCAGCCCGAGCTACACTCAAGAGTACACGATCAATGAAACCCTATGGGGAAAATCAAACTCCGACATGGTACAAGTTGCAAGATCACCCAGCTAGCCTATGATGGGTTGTCACTAGATAGGCTTAACTGTCAACCTTCCCATGGCTGCGTCATTCTCAGCCCGAGCTACACTCAAGAGTACACAATCAATGAAGCGCTAAGGGGAAAGTAGAAATCCTGCTTCATACAAGTTGCCGAGTAAGCGATCAATGAAACCCTATGGTGAAAATCAAACTCCGGCATGATACAAGTTGCAAGATCACCCAGCTAGCCTATGATGGGTTGTCACTAGATAGGCTTAACTGTCAACTTTCCCATGGCAGCGACGTTCTCAGCCCGTGCTACACTCACGAGTAAGCGATCAATGAAACCCTATGGGGAAAATCAAACTCCGACATGGTACAAGTTGCAAGATCACCCAGCTAGCCTATGATGGGCTGTCACTAGATAGGCTTAACTGTCAACTTTCCCATGGCTGCGACCTTCTCAGCCCGAGCTACACTCAAGAGTACACGATCAATGAAACCCTATGGGGAAAATCAAACTCCGACATGGTACAAGTTGCAAGATCACCCAGCTAGCCTATGATGGGTTGTCACTAGATAGGCTTAACTGTCAACCTTCCCATGGCTGCGTCATTCTCAGCCCGAGCTACACTCAAGAGTACACAATCAATGAAGCGCTAAGGGGAAAGTAGAAATCCTGCTTCATACAAGTTGCCGAGTAAGCGATCAATGAAACCCTATGGTGAAAATCAAACTCCGGCATGATACAAGTTGCAAGATCACCCAGCTAGCCTATTATGGGTTGTCACTAGATAGGCTTAACTGTCAACTTTCCCATGGCAGCGACCTTCTCAGCCCGTGCTACACTCACGAGTAAGCGATCAATGAAACCCTATGGGGAAAATCAAACTCCGACATGGTACAAGTTGCAAGATCACCCAGCTAGCCTATGATGGGCTGTCACTAGATAGGCTTAACTGTCAACTTTCCCATGGCTGCGACCTTCTCAGCCCGAGCTACACTCAAGAGTACACGATCAATGAAACCCTATGGGGAAAATCAAACTCCGACATGGTACAAGTTGCAAGATCACCCAGCTAGCCTATGATGGGCTGTCACTAGATAGGCTTAACTGTCAACTTTCCCATGGCTGCGTCATTCTCAGCCCGAGCTATACTCAAGAGTACACAATCAATGAAGCGCTAAGGGGAAAGTAGAAATCCTGCTTCATACAAGTTGCCGAGTAAGCGATCAATGAAACCCTATGGTGAAAATCAAACTCCGGCATGATACAAGTTGCAAGATCACCCAGCTAGCCTATTATGGGTTGTCACTAGATAGGCTTAACTGTCAACTTTCCCATGGCAGCGACCTTCTCAGCCCGTGCTACACTCACGAGTAAGCGATCAATGAAACCCTATGGGGAAAATCAAACTCCGACATGGTACAAGTTGCAAGATCACCCAGCTAGCCTATGATGGGCTGTCACTAGATAGGCTTAACTGTCAACTTTCCCATGGCTGCGACCTTCTCAGCCCGAGCTACACTCAAGAGTACACGATCAATGAAGCGCTAAGGGGAAAGTAGAAATCCTGCTTCATACAAGTTGCCGAGTAAGCGATCAATGAAACCCTATGGTGAAAATCAAACTCCGGCATGATACAAGTTGCAAGATCACCCAGCTAGCCTATGATGGGTTGTCACTAGATAGGCTTAACTGTCAACTTTCCCATGGCAGCGACCTTCTCAGCCCGTGCTACACTCACGAGTAAGCGATCAATGAAACCCTATGGGGAAAATCAAACTCCGACATGGTACAAGTTGCAAGATCACCCAGCTAGCCTATGATGGGCTGTCACTAGATAGGCTTAACTGTCAACTTTCCCATGGCTGCGTCATTCTCAGCCCGAGCTACACTCAAGAGTACACGATCAATGAAGCGCTAAGGGGAAAGTAGAAATCCTGCTTCATAGAAGTTGCCGAGTAAGCGATCAATGAAACCCTATGGTGAAAATCAAACTCCGGCATGATACAAGTTGCAAGATCACCCAGCTAGCCTATGATGGGTTGTCACTAGATAGGCTTAACTGTCAACTTTCCCATGGCAGCGACCTTCTCAGCCCGTGCTACACTCACGAGTAAGCGATCAATGAAACCCTATGGGGAAAATCAAACTCCGACATGGTACAAGTTGCAAGATCACCCAGCTAGCCTATGATGGGCTGTCACTAGATAGGCTTAACTGTCAACTTTCCCATGGCTGCGACCTTCTCAGCCCGAGCTACACTCAAGAGTACACGATCAATGAAACCCTATGGGGAAAATCAAACTCCGACATGGTACAAGTTGCAAGATCACCCAGCTAGCCTATGATGGGCTGTCACTAGATAGGCTTAACTATCAACTTTCCTATGGCTGCGTCATTCTCAGCCCGAGCTATACTCAAGAGTACACGATCAATGAAGCGCTAAGGGGAAAG
Source organism: Leptodactylus fuscus (assembly GCF_031893055.1). Taxonomy (NCBI): domain Eukaryota; kingdom Metazoa; phylum Chordata; class Amphibia; order Anura; family Leptodactylidae; genus Leptodactylus; species Leptodactylus fuscus. Next base: position 137,152 of record NW_027440215.1, read on the forward strand.
TAGAAATCCTGCTTCATACAAGTTGCCGAGTAAGCGGTCAATGAAACCCTATGGTGAAAATCAAACTCCGGCATGATACAAGTTGCAAGATCACCCAGCTAGCCTACGATGGGTTGTCACTAGATAGGCTTAACTGTCAACTTTCCCATGGCAGCGACCTTCTCAGCCCGAGCTACACTCAAGAGTACACGATCAATGAAACCCTATGGGGAAAATCAAACTCCGACATGGTACAAGTTGCAAGATCACCCAGCTAGCCTATGATGGGCTGTCACTAGATAGACTTAACTGTCAACTTTCCCATGGCTGCGACCTTCTCAGCCCGAGCTACACTCAAGAGTACACGATCAATGAAACCCTATGGGGAAAATCAAACTCCGACATGGTACAAGTTGCAAGATCACCCAGCTAGCCTATGATGGGTTGTCACTAGATAGGCTTAACTGTCAACCTTCCCATGGCTGCGTCATTCTCAGCCCGAGCTACACTCAAGAGTACACAATCAATGAAGCGCTAAGGGGAAAGTAGAAATCCTGCTTCATACAAGTTGCCGAGTAAGCGATCAATGAAACCCTATGGTGAAAATCAAACTCCGGCATGATACAAGTTGCAAGATCACCCAGCTAGCCTATGATGGGTTGTCACTAGATAGGCTTAACTGTCAACTTTCCCATGGCAGCGACGTTCTCAGCCCGTGCTACACTCACGAGTAAGCGATCAATGAAACCCTATGGGGAAAATCAAACTCCGACATGGTACAAGTTGCAAGATCACCCAGCTAGCCTATGATGGGCTGTCACTAGATAGGCTTAACTGTCAACTTTCCCATGGCTGCGACCTTCTCAGCCCGAGCTACACTCAAGAGTACACGATCAATGAAACCCTATGGGGAAAATCAAACTCCGACATGGTACAAGTTGCAAGATCACCCAGCTAGCCTATGATGGGTTGTCACTAGATAGGCTTAACTGTCAACCTTCCCATGGCTGCGTCATTCTCAGCCCGAGCTACACTCAAGAGTACACAATCAATGAAGCGCTAAGGGGAAAGTAGAAATCCTGCTTCATACAAGTTGCCGAGTAAGCGATCAATGAAACCCTATGGTGAAAATCAAACTCCGGCATGATACAAGTTGCAAGATCACCCAGCTAGCCTATTATGGGTTGTCACTAGATAGGCTTAACTGTCAACTTTCCCATGGCAGCGACCTTCTCAGCCCGTGCTACACTCACGAGTAAGCGATCAATGAAACCCTATGGGGAAAATCAAACTCCGACATGGTACAAGTTGCAAGATCACCCAGCTAGCCTATGATGGGCTGTCACTAGATAGGCTTAACTGTCAACTTTCCCATGGCTGCGACCTTCTCAGCCCGAGCTACACTCAAGAGTACACGATCAATGAAACCCTATGGGGAAAATCAAACTCCGACATGGTACAAGTTGCAAGATCACCCAGCTAGCCTATGATGGGCTGTCACTAGATAGGCTTAACTGTCAACTTTCCCATGGCTGCGTCATTCTCAGCCCGAGCTATACTCAAGAGTACACGATCAATGAAGCGCTAAGGGGAAAGTAGAAATCCTGCTTCATACAAGTTGCCGAGTAAGCGATCAATGAAACCCTATGGTGAAAATCAAACTCCGGCATGATACAAGTTGCAAGATCACCCAGCTAGCCTATGATGGGTTGTCACTAGATAGGCTTAACTGTCAACTTTCCCATGGCAGCGACCTTCTCAGCCCGTGCTACACTCACGAGTAAGCGATCAATGAAACACTATGGGAAAATCAAACTCCGACATGGTACAAGTTGCAAGATCACCCAGCTAGCCTATGATGGGCTGTCACTAGATAGGCTTAACTGTCAACTTTCCCATGGCTGCGACCTTCTCAGCCCGATCTACACTCAAGAGTACACGATCAATGAAACCCTATGGGGAAAATGAAACTCCGACATGGTACAAGTTGCAAGATCACCCAGCTAGCCTATGATGGGCTGTCACTAGATAGGCTTAACTGTCAACTTTCCCATGGCTGCGTCATTCTCAGCCCGAGCTATACTCAAGAGTACACGATCAATGAAGCGCTAAGGGGAAAGTAGAAATCCTGCTTCATACAAGTTGCCGAGTAAGCGGTCAATGAAACCCTATGGTGAAAATCAAACTCCGGCATGATACAAGTTGCAAGATCACCCAGCTAGCCTATGATGGGTTGTCACTAGATAGGCTTAACTGTCAACTTTCCCATGGCAGCGACCTTCTCAGCCCGTGCTACACTCACGAGTAAGCGATCAATGAAACCCTATGGGGAAAATCAAACTCCGACATGGTACAAGTTGCAAGATCACCCAGCTAGCCTATGATGGGCTGTCACTAGATAGGCTTAACTGTCAACTTTCCCATGGCTGCGACCTTCTCAGCCCGAGCTACACTCAAGAGTACACGATCAATGAAACCCTATGGGGAAAATCAAACTCCGACATGGTACAAGTTGCAAGATCACCCAGCTAGCCTATGATAGGTTGTCACTAGATAGGCTTAACTGTCAACTTTCCCATGGCTGCGTCATTCTCAGCCCGAGCTACACTCAAGAGTACACAATCAATGAAGCGCTAAGGGGAAAGTAGAAATCCTGCTTCATACAAGTTGCCGAGTAAGCGATCAATGAAACCCTATGGTGAAAATCAAACTCCGGCATGATACAAGTTGCAAGATCACCCAGCTAGCCTATTATGGGTTGTCACTAGATAGGCTTAACTGTCAACTTTCCCATGGCAGCGACCTTCTCAGCCCGTGCTACACTCACGAGTAAGCGATCAATGAAACCCTATGGGGAAAATCAAACTCCGACATGGTACAAGTTGCAAGATCACCCAGCTAGCCTATGATGGGTTGTCACTAGATTGGCTTAACTGTCAACTTTCCCATGGCTGCGTCATTCTCAGCCCGAGCTACACTCAAGAGTACACAATCAATGAAGCGCTAAGGGGAAAGTAGAAATCCTGCTTTATACAAGTTGCCGAGTAAGCGATCAATGAAACCCTATGGTGAAAATCAAACTCCGGCATGATACAAGTTGCAAGATCACCCAGCTAGCCTATGATGGGTTGTCACTAGATAGGCTTAACTGTCAACTTTCCCATGGCAGCGACGTTCTCAGCCCGTGCTACACTCACGAGTAAGCGATCAATGAAACCCTATGGGGAAAATCAAACTCCGACATGGTACAAGTTGCAAGATCACCCAGCTAGCCTATGATGGGCTGTCACTAGATAGGCTTAACTGTCAACTTTCCCATGGCTGCGACCTTCTCAGCCCGAGCTACACTCAAGAGTACACGATCAATGAAACCCTATGGGGAAAATCAAACTCCGACATGGTACAAGTTGCAAGATCACCCAGCTAGCCTATGATGGGTTGTCACTAGATAGGCTTAACTGTCAACCTTCCCATGGCTGCGTCATTCTCAGCCCGAGCTACACTCAAGAGTACACAATCAATGAAGCGCTAAGGGGAAAGTAGAAATCCTGCTTCATACAAGTTGCCGAGTAAGCGATCAATGAAACCCTATGGTGAAAATCAAACTCCGGCATGATACAAGTTGCAAGATCACCCAGCTAGCCTATGATGGGTTGTCACTAGATAGGCTTAACTGTCAACTTTCCCATGGCAGCGACCTTCTCAGCCCGTGCTACACTCACGAGTAAGCGATCAATGAAACCCTATGGGGAAAATCAAACTCCGACATGGTACAAGTTGCAAGATCACCCAGCTAGCCTATGATGGGCTGTCACTAGATAGGCTTAATTGTCAACTTTCCCATGGCTGCGACCTTCTCAGCCCGAGCTACACTCAAGAGTACACGATCAATGAAACCCTATGGGGAAAATCAAACTCCGACATGGTACAAGTTGCAAGATCACCCAGCTAGCCTATGATGGGCTGTCACTAGATAGGCTTAACTATCAACTTTCCTATGGCTGCGTCATTCTCAGCCCGAGCTATACTCAAGAGTACACGATCAATGAAGCGCTAAGGGGAAAGTAGAAATCCTGCTTCATACAAGTTGCCGAGTAAGCGGTCAATGAAACCCTATGGTGAAAATCAAACTCCGGCATGATACAAGTTGCAAGATCACCCAGCTAGCCTACGATGGGTTGTCACTAGATAGGCTTAACTGTCAACTTTCCCATGGCAGCGACCTTCTCAGCCCGAGCTACACTCAAGAGTACACGATCAATGAAACCCTATGGGGAAAATCAAACTCCGACATGGTACAAGTTGCAAGATCACCCAGCTAGCCTATGATGGGCTGTCACTAGATAGACTTAACTGTCAACTTTCCCATGGCTGCGACCTTCTCAGCCCGAGCTACACTCAAGAGTACACGATCAATGAAACCCTATGGGGAAAATCAAACTCCGACATGGTACAAGTTGCAAGATCACCCAGCTAGCCTATGATGGGTTGTCACTAGATAGGCTTAACTGTCAACCTTCCCATGGCTGCGTCATTCTCAGCCCGAGCTACACTCAAGAGTACACAATCAATGAAGCGCTAAGGGGAAAGTAGAAATCCTGCTTCATACAAGTTGCCGAGTAAGCGATCAATGAAACCCTATGGTGAAAATCAAACTCCGGCATGATACAAGTTGCAAGATCACCCAGCTAGCCTATGATGGGTTGTCACTAGATAGGCTTAACTGTCAACTTTCCCATGGCAGCGACGTTCTCAGCCCGTGCTACACTCACGAGTAAGCGATCAATGAAACCCTATGGGGAAAATCAAACTCCGACATGGTACAAGTTGCAAGATCACCCAGCTAGCCTATGATGGGCTGTCACTAGATAGGCTTAACTGTCAACTTTCCCATGGCTGCGACCTTCTCAGCCCGAGCTACACTCAAGAGTACACGATCAATGAAACCCTATGGGGAAAATCAAACTCCGACATGGTACAAGTTGCAAGATCACCCAGCTAGCCTATGATGGGTTGTCACTAGATAGGCTTAACTGTCAACCTTCCCATGGCTGCGTCATTCTCAGCCCGAGCTACACTCAAGAGTACACAATCAATGAAGCGCTAAGGGGAAAGTAGAAATCCTGCTTCATACAAGTTGCCGAGTAAGCGATCAATGAAACCCTATGGTGAAAATCAAACTCCGGCATGATACAAGTTGCAAGATCACCCAGCTAGCCTATTATGGGTTGTCACTAGATAGGCTTAACTGTCAACTTTCCCATGGCAGCGACCTTCTCAGCCCGTGCTACACTCACGAGTAAGCGATCAATGAAACCCTATGGGGAAAATCAAACTCCGACATGGTACAAGTTGCAAGATCACCCAGCTAGCCTATGATGGGCTGTCACTAGATAGGCTTAACTGTCAACTTTCCCATGGCTGCGACCTTCTCAGCCCGAGCTACACTCAAGAGTACACGATCAATGAAACCCTATGGGGAAAATCAAACTCCGACATGGTACAAGTTGCAAGATCACCCAGCTAGCCTATGATGGGCTGTCACTAGATAGGCTTAACTGTCAACTTTCCCATGGCTGCGTCATTCTCAGCCCGAGCTATACTCAAGAGTACACGATCAATGAAGCGCTAAGGGGAAAGTAGAAATCCTGCTTCATACAAGTTGCCGAGTAAGCGATCAATGAAACCCTATGGTGAAAATCAAACTCCGGCATGATACAAGTTGCAAGATCACCCAGCTAGCCTATGATGGGTTGTCACTAGATAGGCTTAACTGTCAACTTTCCCATGGCAGCGACCTTCTCAGCCCGTGCTACACTCACGAGTAAGCGATCAATGAAACACTATGGGGAAAATCAAACTCCGACATGGTACAAGTTGCAAGATCACCCAGCTAGCCTATGATGGGCTGTCACTAGATAGGCTTAACTGTCAACTTTCCCATGGCTGCGACCTTCTCAGCCCGATCTACACTCAAGAGTACACGATCAATGAAACCCTATGGGGAAAATGAAACTCCGACATGGTACAAGTTGCAAGATCACCCAGCTAGCCTATGATGGGCTGTCACTAGATAGGCTTAACTGTCAACTTTCCCATGGCTGCGTCATTCTCAGCCCGAGCTATACTCAAGAGTACACGATCAATGAAGCGCTAAGGGGAAAGTAGAAATCCTGCTTCATACAAGTTGCCGAGTAAGCGGTCAATGAAACCCTATGGTGAAAATCAAACTCCGGCATGATACAAGTTGCAAGATCACCCAGCTAGCCTATGATGGGTTGTCACTAGATAGGCTTAACTGTCAACTTTCCCATGGCAGCGACCTTCTCAGCCCGTGCTACACTCACGAGTAAGCGATCAATGAAACCCTATGGGGAAAATCAAACTCCGACATGGTACAAGTTGCAAGATCACCCAGCTAGCCTATGATGGGCTGTCACTAGATAGGCTTAACTGTCAACTTTCCCATGGCTGCGACCTTCTCAGCCCGAGCTACACTCAAGAGTACACGATCAATGAAACCCTATGGGGAAAATCAAACTCCGACATGGTACAAGTTGCAAGATCACCCAGCTAGCCTATGATGGGTTGTCACTAGATAGGCTTAACTGTCAACTTTCCCATGGCTGCGTCATTCTCAGCCCGAGCTACACTCAAGAGTACACAATCAATGAAGCGCTAAGGGGAAAGTAGAAATCCTGCTTCATACAAGTTGCCGAGTAAGCGATCAATGAAACCCTATGGTGAAAATCAAACTCCGGCATGATACAAGTTGCAAGATCACCCAGCTAGCCTATTATGGGTTGTCACTAGATAGGCTTAACTGTCAACTTTCCCATGGCAGCGACCTTCTCAGCCCGTGCTACACTCACGAGTAAGCGATCAATGAAACCCTATGGGGAAAATCAAACTCCGACATGGTACAAGTTGCAAGATCACCCAGCTAGCCTATGATGGGTTGTCACTAGATTGGCTTAACTGTCAACTTTCCCATGGCTGCGTCATTCTCAGCCCGAGCTACACTCAAGAGTACACAATCAATGAAGCGCTAAGGGGAAAGTAGAAATCCTGCTTTATACAAGTTGCCGAGTAAGCGATCAATGAAACCCTATGGTGAAAATCAAACTCCGGCATGATACAAGTTGCAAGATCACCCAGCTAGCCTATGATGGGTTGTCACTAGATAGGCTTAACTGTCAACTTTCCCATGGCAGCGACGTTCTCAGCCCGTGCTACACTCACGAGTAAGCGATCAATGAAACCCTATGGGGAAAATCAAACTCCGACATGGTACAAGTTGCAAGATCACCCAGCTAGCCTATGATGGGCTGTCACTAGATAGGCTTAACTGTCAACTTTCCCATGGCTGCGACCTTCTCAGCCCGAGCTACACTCAAGAGTACACGATCAATGAAACCCTATGGGGAAAATCAAACTCCGACATGGTACAAGTTGCAAGATCACCCAGCTAGCCTATGATGGGTTGTCACTAGATAGGCTTAACTGTCAACCTTCCCATGGCTGCGTCATTCTCAGCCCGAGCTACACTCAAGAGTACACAATCAATGAAGCGCTAAGGGGAAAGTAGAAATCCTGCTTCATACAAGTTGCCGAGTAAGCGATCAATGAAACCCTATGGTGAAAATCAAACTCCGGCATGATACAAGTTGCAAGATCACCCAGCTAGCCTATGATGGGTTGTCACTAGATAGGCTTAACTGTCAACTTTCCCATGGCAGCGACCTTCTCAGCCCGTGCTACACTCACGAGTAAGCGATCAATGAAACCCTATGGGGAAAATCAAACTCCGACATGGTACAAGTTGCAAGATCACCCAGCTAGCCTATGATGGGCTGTCACTAGATAGGCTTAATTGTCAACTTTCCCATGGCTGCGACCTTCTCAGCCCGAGCTACACTCAAGAGTACACGATCAATGAAACCCTATGGGGAAAATCAAACTCCGACATGGTACAAGTTGCAAGATCACCCAGCTAGCCTATGATGGGCTGTCACTAGATAGGCTTAACTATCAACTTTCCCATGGCTGCGTCATTCTCAGCCCGAGCTATACTCAAGAGTACACGATCAATGAAGCGCTAAGGGGAAAGTAGAAATCCTGCTTCATACAAGTTGCCGAGTAAGCGGTCAATGAAACCCTATGGTGAAAATCAAACTCCGGCATGATACAAGTTGCAAGATCACCCAGCTAGCCTACGATGGGTTGTCACTAGATAGGCTTAACTGTCAACTTTCCCATGGCAGCGACCTTCTCAGCCCGTGCTACACTCACGAGTAAGCGATCAATGAAACCCTATGGGGAAAATCAAACTCCGACATGGTACAAGTTGCAAGATCACCCAGCTAGCCTATGATGGGCTGTCACTAGATAGACTTAACTGTCAACTTTCCCATGGCTGCGACCTTCTCAGCCCGAGCTACACTCAAGAGTACACGATCAATGAAACCCTATGGGGAAAATCAAACTCCGACATGGTACAAGTTGCAAGATCACCCAGCTAGCCTATGATGGGTTGTCACTAGATAGGCTTAACTGTCAACCTTCCCATGGCTGCGTCATTCTCAGCCCGAGCTACACTCAAGAGTACACAATCAATGAAGCGCTAAGGGGAAAGTAGAAATCCTGCTTCATACAAGTTGCCGAGTAAGCGATCAATGAAACCCTATGGTGAAAATCAAACTCCGGCATGATACAAGTTGCAAGATCACCCAGCTAGCCTATGATGGGTTGTCACTAGATAGGCTTAACTGTCAACTTTCCCATGGCAGCGACGTTCTCAGCCCGTGCTACACTCACGAGTAAGCGATCAATGAAACCCTATGGGGAAAATCAAACTCCGACATGGTACAAGTTGCAAGATCACCCAGCTAGCCTATGATGGGCTGTCACTAGATAGGCTTAACTGTCAACTTTCCCATGGCTGCGACCTTCTCAGCCCGAGCTACACTCAAGAGTACACGATCAATGAAACCCTATGGGGAAAATCAAACTCCGACATGGTACAAGTTGCAAGATCACCCAGCTAGCCTATGATGGGTTGTCACTAGATAGGCTTAACTGTCAACCTTCCCATGGCTGCGTCATTCTCAGCCCGAGCTACACTCAAGAGTACACAATCAATGAAGCGCTAAGGGGAAAGTAGAAATCCTGCTTCATACAAGTTGCCGAGTAAGCGATCAATGAAACCCTATGGTGAAAATCAAACTCCGGCATGATACAAGTTGCAAGATCACCCAGCTAGCCTATTATGGGTTGTCACTAGATAGGCTTAACTGTCAACTTTCCCATGGCAGCGACCTTCTCAGCCCGTGCTACACTCACGAGTAAGCGATCAATGAAACCCTATGGGGAAAATCAAACTCCGACATGGTACAAGTTGCAAGATCACCCAGCTAACCTATGATGGGCTGTCACTAGATAGGCTTAACTGTCAACTTTCCCATGGCTGCGACCTTCTCAGCCCGAGCTACACTCAAGAGTACACGATCAATGAAACCCTATGGGGAAAATCAAACTCCGACATGGTACAAGTTGCAAGATCACCCAGCTAGCCTATGATGGGTTGTCACTAGATAGGCTTAACTGTCAACTTTCCCATGGCTGCGTCATTCTCAGCCCGAGCTACACTCAAGAGTACACAATCAATGAAGCGCTAAGGGGAAAGTAGAAATCCTGCTTCATACAAGTTGCCGAGTAAGCGATCAATGAAACCCTATGGTGAAAATCAAACTCCGGCATGATACAAGTTGCAAGATCACCCAGCTAGCCTATTATGGGTTGTCACTAGATAGGCTTAACTGTCAACTTTCCCATGGCAGCGACCTTCTCAGCCCGTGCTACACTCACGAGTAAGCGATCAATGAAACCCTATGGGGAAAATCAAACTCCGACATGGTACAAGTTGCAAGATCACCCAGCTAGCCTATGATGGGTTGTCACTAGATTGGCTTAACTGTCAACTTTCCCATGGCTGCGTCATTCTCAGCCCGAGCTACACTCAAGAGTACACAATCAATGAAGCGCTAAGGGGAAAGTAGAAATCCTGCTTTATACAAGTTGCCGAGTAAGCGATCAATGAAACCCTATGGTGAAAATCAAACTCCGGCATGATACAAGTTGCAAGATCACCCAGCTAGCCTATGATGGGTTGTCACTAGATAGGCTTAACTGTCAACTTTCCCATGGCAGCGACGTTCTCAGCCCGTGCTACACTCACGAGTAAGCGATCAATGAAACCCTATGGGGAAAATCAAACTCCGACATGGTACAAGTTGCAAGATCACCCAGCTAGCCTATGATGGGCTGTCACTAGATAGGCTTAACTGTCAACTTTCCCATGGCTGCGACCTTCTCAGCCCGAGCTACACTCAAGAGTACACGATCAATGAAACCCTATGGGGAAAATCAAACTCCGACATGGTACAAGTTGCAAGATCACCCAGCTAGCCTATGATGGGTTGTCACTAGATAGGCTTAACTGTCAACCTTCCCATGGCTGCGTCATTCTCAGCCCGAGCTACACTCAAGAGTACACAATCAATGAAGCGCTAAGGGGAAAGTAGAAATCCTGCTTCATACAAGTTGCCGAGTAAGCGATCAATGAAACCCTATGGTGAAAATCAAACTCCGGCATGATACAAGTTGCAAGATCACCCAGCTAGCCTATGATGGGTTGTCACTAGATAGGCTTAACTGTCAACTTTCCCATGGCAGCGACCTTCTCAGCCCGTGCTACACTCACGAGTAAGCGATCAATGAAACCCTATGGGGAAAATCAAACTCCGACATGGTACAAGTTGCAAGATCACCCAGCTAGCCTATGATGGGCTGTCACTAGATAGGCTTAATTGTCAACTTTCCCATGGCTGCGACCTTCTCAGCCCGAGCTACACTCAAGAGTACACGATCAATGAAACCCTATGGGGAAAATCAAACTCCGACATGGTACAAGTTGCAAGATCACCCAGCTAGCCTATGATGGGCTGTCACTAGATAGGCTTAACTATCAACTTTCCTATGGCTGCGTCATTCTCAGCCCGAGCTATACTCAAGAGTACACGATCAATGAAGCGCTAAGGGGAAAGTAGAAATCCTGCTTCATACAAGTTGCCGAGTAAGCGGTCAATGAAACCCTATGGTGAAAATCAAACTCCGGCATGATACAAGTTGCAAGATCACCCAGCTAGCCTACGATGGGTTGTCACTAGATAGGCTTAACTGTCAACTTTCCCATGGCAGCGACCTTCTCAGCCCGAGCTACACTCAAGAGTACACGATCAATGAAACCCTATGGGGAAAATCAAACTCCGACATGGTACAAGTTGCAAGATCACCCAGCTAGCCTATGATGGGCTGTCACTAGATAGACTTAACTGTCAACTTTCCCATGGCTGCGACCTTCTCAGCCCGAGCTACACTCAAGAGTACACGATCAATGAAACCCTATGGGGAAAATCAAACTCCGACATGGTACAAGTTGCAAGATCACCCAGCTAGCCTATGATGGGTTGTCACTAGATAGGCTTAACTGTCAACCTTCCCATGGCTGCGTCATTCTCAGCCCGAGCTACACTCAAGAGTACACAATCAATGAAGCGCTAAGGGGAAAGTAGAAATCCTGCTTCATACAAGTTGCCGAGTAAGCGATCAATGAAACCCTATGGTGAAAATCAAACTCCGGCATGATACAAGTTGCAAGATCACCCAGCTAGCCTATGATGGGTTGTCACTAGATAGGCTTAACTGTCAACTTTCCCATGGCAGCGACGTTCTCAGCCCGTGCTACACTCACGAGTAAGCGATCAATGAAACCCTATGGGGAAAATCAAACTCCGACATGGTACAAGTTGCAAGATCACCCAGCTAGCCTATGATGGGCTGTCACTAGATAGGCTTAACTGTCAACTTTCCCATGGCTGCGACCTTCTCAGCCCGAGCTACACTCAAGAGTACACGATCAATGAAACCCTATGGGGAAAATCAAACTCCGACATGGTACAAGTTGCAAGATCACCCAGCTAGCCTATGATGGGTTGTCACTAGATAGGCTTAACTGTCAACCTTCCCATGGCTGCGTCATTCTCAGCCCGAGCTACACTCAAGAGTACACAATCAATGAAGCGCTAAGGGGAAAGTAGAAATCCTGCTTCATACAAGTTGCCGAGTAAGCGATCAATGAAACCCTATGGTGAAAATCAAACTCCGGCATGATACAAGTTGCAAGATCACCCAGCTAGCCTATTATGGGTTGTCACTAGATAGGCTTAACTGTCAACTTTCCCATGGCAGCGACCTTCTCAGCCCGTGCTACACTCACGAGTAAGCGATCAATGAAACCCTATGGGGAAAATCAAACTCCGACATGGTACAAGTTGCAAGATCACCCAGCTAGCCTATGATGGGCTGTCACTAGATAGGCTTAACTGTCAACTTTCCCATGGCTGCGACCTTCTCAGCCCGAGCTACACTCAAGAGTACACGATCAATGAAACCCTATGGGGAAAATCAAACTCCGACATGGTACAAGTTGCAAGATCACCCAGCTAGCCTATGATGGGCTGTCACTAGATAGGCTTAACTGTCAACTTTCCCATGGCTGCGTCATTCTCAGCCCGAGCTATACTCAAGAGTACACGATCAATGAAGCGCTAAGGGGAAAGTAGAAATCCTGCTTCATACAAGTTGCCGAGTAAGCGATCAATGAAACCCTATGGTGAAAATCAAACTCCGGCATGATACAAGTTGCAAGATCACCCAGCTAGCCTATGATGGGTTGTCACTAGATAGGCTTAACTGTCAACTTTCCCATGGCAGCGACCTTCTCAGCCCGTGCTACACTCACGAGTAAGCGATCAATGAAACACTATGGGGAAAATCAAACTCCGACATGGTACAAGTTGCAAGATCACCCAGCTAGCCTATGATGGGCTGTCACTAGATAGGCTTAACTGTCAACTTTCCCATGGCTGCGACCTTCTCAGCCCGATCTACACTCAAGAGTACACGATCAATGAAACCCTATGGGGAAAATGAAACTCCGACATGGTACAAGTTGCAAGATCACCCAGCTAGCCTATGATGGGCTGTCACTAGATAGGCTTAACTGTCAACTTTCCCATGGCTGCGTCATTCTCAGCCCGAGCTATACTCAAGAGTACACGATCAATGAAGCGCTAAGGGGAAAGTAGAAATCCTGCTTCATACAAGTTGCCGAGTAAGCGGTCAATGAAACCCTATGGTGAAAATCAAACTCCGGCATGATACAAGTTGCAAGATCACCCAGCTAGCCTATGATGGGTTGTCACTAGATAGGCTTAACTGTCAACTTTCCCATGGCAGCGACCTTCTCAGCCCGTGCTACACTCACGAGTAAGCGATCAATGAAACCCTATGGGGAAAATCAAACTCCGACATGGTACAAGTTGCAAGATCACCCAGCTAGCCTATGATGGGCTGTCACTAGATAGGCTTAACTGTCAACTTTCCCATGGCTGCGACCTTCTCAGCCCGAGCTACACTCAAGAGTACACGATCAATGAAACCCTATGGGGAAAATCAAACTCCGACATGGTACAAGTTGCAAGATCACCCAGCTAGCCTATGATGGGTTGTCACTAGATAGGCTTAACTGTCAACTTTCCCATGGCTGCGTCATTCTCAGCCCGAGCTACACTCAAGAGTACACAATCAATGAAGCGCTAAGGGGAAAGTAGAAATCCTGCTTCATACAAGTTGCCGAGTAAGCGATCAATGAAACCCTATGGTGAAAATCAAACTCCGGCATGATACAAGTTGCAAGATCACCCAGCTAGCCTATTATGGGTTGTCACTAGATAGGCTTAACTGTCAACTTTCCCATGGCAGCGACCTTCTCAGCCCGTGCTACACTCACGAGTAAGCGATCAATGAAACCCTATGGGGAAAATCAAACTCCGACATGGTACAAGTTGCAAGATCACCCAGCTAGCCTATGATGGGCTGTCACTAGATAGGCTTAACTGTCAACTTTCCCATGGCTGCGACCTTCTCAGCCCGAGCTACACTCAAGAATACACGATCAATGAAGCGCTAAGGGGAAAGTAGAAATCCTGCTTCATACAAGTTGCCGAGTAAGCGATCAATGAAACCCTATGGTGAAAATCAAACTCCGGCATGATACAAGTTGCAAGATCACCCAGCTAGCCTATGATGGGTTGTCACTAGATAGGCTTAACTGTCAACTTTCCCATGGCAGCGACATTCTCAGCCCGTGCTACACTCACGAGTAAGCGATCAATGAAACCCTATGGGGAAAATCAAACTCCGACATGGTACAAGTTGCAAGATCACCCAGCTAGCCTATGATGGGCTGTCACTAGATAGGCTTAACTGTCAACTTTCCCATGGCTGCGTCATTCTCAGCCCGAGCTACACTCAAGAGTACACGATCAATGAAGCGCTAAGGGGAAAGTAGAAATCCTGCTTCATACAAGTTGCCGAGTAAGCGATCAATGAAACCCTATGGTGAAAATCAAACTCCGGCATGATACAAGTTGCAAGATCACCCAGCTAGCCTATGATGGGTTGTCACTAGATAGGCTTAACTGTCAACTTTCCCATGGCAGCGACCTTCTCAGCCCGTGCTACACTCACGAGTAAGCGATCAATGAAACACTATGGGGAAAATCAAACTCCGACATGGTACAAGTTGCAAGATCACCCAGCTAGCCTATGATGGGCTGTCACTAGATAGGCTTAACTGTCAACTTTCCCATGGCTGCGACCTTCTCAGCCCGAGCTACACTCAAGAGTACACGATCAATGAAACCCTATGGGGAAAATGAAACTCCGACATGGTACAAGTTGCAAGATCACCCAGCTAGCCTATGATGGGCTGTCACTAGATAGGCTTAACTGTCAACTTTCCCATGGCTGCGTCATTCTCAGCCCGAGCTACTACTCAAGAGTACACGATCAATGAAGCGCTAAGGGGAAAGTAGAAATCCTGCTTCATACAAGTTGCCGAGTAAGCGGTCAATGAAACCTATGGTGAAAATCAAACTCCGGCATGATACAAGTTGCAAGATCACCCAGCTAGCCTATGATGGGTTGTCACTAGATAGGCTTAACTGTCAACTTTCCCATGGCTGCGACCTTCTCAGCCCGAGCTACACTCAAGAGTACACGATCAATGAAACCCTATGGGGAAAATCAAACTCCGACATGGTACAAGTTGCAAGCTCACCCAGCTAGCCTATGATGGGCTGTCACTAGATAGGCTTAACTGTCAACTTTCCCATGGCTGCGTCATTCTCAGCCCGATCTACACTCAAGAGTACACGATCAATGAAGCGCTAAGGGGAAAGTAGAAATCCTGCTTCATACAAGTTGCCGAGTAAGCGATCAATGAAACCCTATGGTGAAAATCAAACTCCGGCATGATACAAGTTGCAAGATCACCCAGCTAGCCTATGATGGGTTGTCACTAGATAGGCTTAACTGTCAACTTTCCCATGGCTGCGACCTTCTCAGCCCGAGCTACACTCAAGAGTACACGATCAATGAAACCCTATGGGGAAAATCAAACTCCGACATGGTACAAGTTGTAAGCTCACCCAGCTAGCCTATGATGGGCTGTCACTAGATAGGCTTAACTGTCAACTTTCCCATGGCTGCGTCATTCTCAGCCCGAGCTACACTCAAGAGTACACGATCAATGAAGCGCTAAGGGGAAAGTAGAAATCCTGCTTCATACAAGTTGCCGAGTAAGCGATCAATGAACCCTATGGTGAAAATCAAACTCCGGCATGATACAAGTTGCAAGATCACCCAGCTAGCCTATGATGGGTTGTCACTAGATAGGCTTAACTGTCAACTTTCCCATGGCTGCGACCTTCTCAGCCCGAGCTACACTCAAGAATACACGATCAATGAAACCGTATGGGGAAAATCAAAATCCGACATGGTACAAGTTGCAAGATCACCCAGCTAGCCTATGATGGGCTGTCACTAGATAGGCTTAACTGTCAACTTTCCCATGGCTGCGTCATTGTCAGCCCGATCTACACTCAAGAGTACACGATCAATGAAGCGCTAAGGGGAAAGTAGAAATCCTGCTTGATACAAGTTGCCGAGTAAGCGATCAATGAAACCCTATGGTGAAAATCAAACTCCGGCATGATACAAGTTACAAGATCACCCAGCTAGCCTATGATGGGTTGTCACTAGATAGGCTTAACTGTCAACTTTCCCATGGCTGCGACCTTCTCAGCCCGAGCTACACTCAAGAGTACACGATCAATGAAACCCTATGGGGAAAATCAAACTCCGACATGGTACAAGTTGTAAGCTCACCCAGCTAGCCTATGATGGGCTGTCACTAGATAGGCTTAACTGTCAACTTTCCCATGGCTGCGTCATTCTCAGCCCGAGCTACACTCAAGAGTACACGATCAATGAAGCGCTAAGGGGAAAGTAGAAATCCTGCTTCATACAAGTTGCCGAGTAAGCGATCAATGAAACCCTATGGTGAAAATCAAACTCCGGCATGATACAAGTTGCAAGATCACCCAGCTAGCCTATGATGGGTTGTCACTAGATAGGCTTAACTGTCAACTTTCCCATGGCTGCGACCTTCTCAGCCCGAGCTACACTCAAGAATACACGATCAATGAAACCGTATGGGGAAAATCAAAATCCGACATGGTACAAGTTGCAAGATCACCCAGCTAGCCTATGATGGGCTGTCACTAGATAGGCTTAACTGTCAACTTTCCCATGGCTGCGTCATTGTCAGCCCGATCTACACTCAAGAGTACACGATCAATGAAGCGCTAAGGGGAAAGTAGAATCCTGCTTGATACAAGTTGCCGAGTAAGCGATCAATGAAACCCTATGGTGAAAATCAAACTCCGGCATGATACAAGTTACAAGATCACCCAGCTAGCCTATGATGGGTTGTCACTAGATAGGCTTAACTGTCAACTTTCCCATGGCTGCGACCTTCTCAGCCCGAGCTACACTCAAGAGTACACGATCAATGAAACCCTATGGGGAAAATCAAACTCCGACATGGTACAAGTTGCAAGCTCACCCAGCTAGCCTATGATGGGCTGTCACTAGATAGGCTTAACTGTCAACTTTCCCATGGCTGCGTCATTCTCAGCCCGATCTACACTCAAGAGTACACGATCAATGAAGCGCTAAGGGGAAAGTAGAAATCCTGCTTCATACAAGTTGCCGAGTAAGCGATCAATGAAACCCTATGGTGAAAATCAAACTCCGGCATGATACAAGTTGCAAGATCACCCAGCTAGCCTATGATGGGTTGTCACTAGATAGGCTTAACTGTCAACTTTCCCATGGCTGCGACCTTCTCAGCCCGAGCTACACTCAAGAGTACACGATCAATGAAACCCTATGGGGAAAATCAAACTCCGACATGGTACAAGTTGCAAGATCATCCAGCTAGCCTATGATGGGCTGTCACTAGATAGGCTTAACTGTCAACTTTCCCATGGCTGCGTCATTCTCAGCCCGATCTACACTCAAGAGTACACGATCAATGAAGCGCTAAGGGGAAAGTAGAAATCCTGCTTGATACAAGTTGCCGAGTAAGCGATCAATGAAACCCTATGCTGAAAATCAAACTCCGGCATGATACAAGTTGCAAGATCACCCAGCTAGCCTATGATGGGTTGTCACTAGATAGGCTTAACTGTCAACTTTCCCATGGCTGCGACCTTCTCAGCCCGAGCTACACTCAAGAGTACACGATCAATGAAACCCTATGGGGAAAATCAAACTCCGACATGGTACAAGTTGCAAGCTCACCCAGCTAGCCTATGATGGGCTGTCACTAGATAGGCTTAACTGTCAACTTTCCCATGGCTGCGTCATTCTCAGCCCGATCTACACTCAAGAGTACACGATCAATGAAGCGCTAAGGGGAAAGTAGAAATCCTGCTTCATACAAGTTGCCGAGTAAGCGATCAATGAAATCCTATGGTGAAAATCAAACTCCGGCATGATACAAGTTGCAAGATCACCCAGCTAGCCTATGATGGGTTGTCACTAGATAGGCTTAACTGTCAACTTTCCCATGGCTGCGACCTTCTCAGCCCGAGCTACACTCAAGAGTACACGATCAATGAAACCCTATGGGGAAAATCAAACTCCGACATGGTACAAGTTGCAAGATCACCCAGCTAGCCTATGATGGGCTGTCACTAGATAGGCTTAACTGTCAACTTTCCCATGGCTGCGTCATTCTCAGCCCGATCTACACTCAAGAGTACACGATCAATGAAGCGCTAAGGGAAAGTAGAAATCCTGCTTGATACAAGTTGCCGAGTAAAGCGATCAATGAAACCCTATGCTGAAAATCAAACTCCGGCATGATACAAGTTGCAAGATCACCCAGCTAGCCTATGATGGGTTGTCACTAGATAGGCTTAACTGTCAACTTTCCCATGGCTGCGACCTTCTCAGCCCGAGCTACACTCAAGAGTACACGATCAATGAAACCCTATGGGGAAAATCAAACTCCGACATGGTACAAGTTGCAAGCTCACCCAGCTAGCCTATGATGGGCTGTCACTAGATAGGCTTAACTGTCAACTTTCCCATGGCTGCGTCATTCTCAGCCCGATCTACACTCAAGAGTACACGATCAATGAAGCGCTAAGGGGAAAGTAGAAATCCTGCTTCATACAAGTTGCCGAGTAAGCGATCAATGAAACCCTATGGTGAAAATCAAACTCCGGCATGATACAAGTTGCAAGATCACCCAGCTAGCCTATGATGGGTTGTCACTAGATAGGCTTAACTGTCAACTTTCCCATGGCTGCGACCTTCTCAGCCCGAGCTACACTCAAGAGTACACGATCAATGAAACCCTATGGGGAAAATCAAACTCCGACATGGTACAAGTTGTAAGCTCACCCAGCTAGCCTATGATGGGCTGTCACTAGATAGGCTTAACTGTCAACTTTCCCATGGCTGCGTCATTCTCAGCCCGAGCTACACTCAAGAGTACACGATCAATGAAGCGCTAAGGGGAAAGTAGAAATCCTGCTTCATACAAGTTGCCGAGTAAGCGATCAATGAAATCCTATGGTGAAAATCAAACTCCGGCATGATACAAGTTGCAAGATCACCCAGCTAGCCTATGATGGGTTGTCACTAGATAGGCTTAACTGTCAACTTTCCCATGGCTGCGACCTTCTCAGCCCGAGCTACACTCAAGAGTACACGATCAATGAAACCCTATGGGGAAAATCAAACTCCGACATGGTACAAGTTGCAAGCTCACCCAGCTAGCCTATGATGGGCTGTCACTAGATAGGCTTAACTGTCAACTTTCCCATGGCTGCGTCATTCTCAGCCCGAGCTACACTCAAGAGTACACGATCAATGAAGCGCTAAGGGGAAAGTAGAAATCCTGCTTCATACAAGTTGCCGAGTAAGCGATCAATGAAATCCTATGGTGAAAATCAAACTCCGGCATGATACAAGTTGCAAGATCACCCAGCTAGCCTATGATGGGTTGTCACTAGATAGGCTTAACTGTCAACTTTCCCATGGCTGCGACCTTCTCAGCCCGAGCTACACTCAAGAGTACACGATCAATGAAACCCTATGGGGAAAATCAAACTCCGACATGGTACAAGTTGCAAGATCACCCAGCTAGCCTATGATGGGCTGTCACTAGATAGGCTTAACTGTCAACTTTCCCATGGCTGCGTCATTCTCAGCCCGATCTACACTCAAGAGTACACGATCAATGAAGCGCTAAGGGGAAAGTAGAAATCCTGCTTGATACAAGTTGCCGAGTAAGCGATCAATGAAACCCTATGCTGAAAATCAAACTCCGGCATGATACAAGTTGCAAGATCACCCAGCTAGCCTATGATGGGTTGTCACTAGATAGGCTTAACTGTCAACTTTCCCATGGCTGCGACCTTCTCAGCCCGAGCTACACTCAAGAGTACACGATCAATGAAACCCTATGGGGAAAATCAAACTCCGACATGGTACAAGTTGCAAGCTCACCCAGCTAGCCTATGATGGGCTGTCACTAGATAGGCTTAACTGTCAACTTTCCCATGGCTGCGTCATTCTCAGCCCGATCTACACTCAAGAGTACACGATCAATGAAGCGCTAAGGGGAAAGTAGAAATCCTGCTTCATACAAGTTGCCGAGTAAGCGATCAATGAAACCCTATGGTGAAAATCAAACTCCGGCATGATACAAGTTGCAAGATCACCCAGCTAGCCTATGATGGGTTGTCACTAGATAGGCTTAACTGTCAACTTTCCCATGGCTGCGACCTTCTCAGCCCGAGCTACACTCAAGAGTACACGATCAATGAAACCCTATGGGGAAAATCAAACTCCGACATGGTACAAGTTGTAAGCTCACCCAGCTAGCCTATGATGGGCTGTCACTAGATAGGCTTAACTGTCAACTTTCCCATGG
Organism: Leptodactylus fuscus; assembly: GCF_031893055.1. NCBI lineage: Eukaryota > Metazoa > Chordata > Amphibia > Anura > Leptodactylidae > Leptodactylus > Leptodactylus fuscus. Next base: position 157,610 of record NW_027440215.1, read on the forward strand.
CTGCGTCATTCTGAGCCCGAGCTACACTCAAGAGTACACGATCAATGAAGCGCTAAGGGGAAAGTAGAAATCCTGCTTCATACAAGTTGCCGAGTAAGCGATCAATGAAACCCTATGGTGAAAATCAAACTCCGGCATGATACAAGTTGCAAGATCACCCAGCTAGCCTATGATGGGTTGTCACTAGATAGGCTTAACTGTCAACTTTCCCATGGCTGCGACCTTCTCAGCCCGAGCTACACTCAAGAGTACACGATCAATGAAACCCTATGGGGAAAATCAAACTCCGACATGGTACAAGTTGTAAGCTCACCCAGCTAGCCTATGATGGGCTGTCACTAGATAGGCTTAACTGTCAACTTTCCCATGGCTGCGTCATTCTGAGCCCGAGCTACACTCAAGAGTACACGATCAATGAAGCGCTAAGGGGAAAGTAGAAATCCTGCTTCATACAAGTTGCCGAGTAAGCGATCAATGAAACCCTATGGTGAAAATCAAACTCCGGCATGATACAAGTTGCAAGATCACCCAGCTAGCCTATGATGGGTTGTCACTAGATAGGCTTAACTGTCAACTTTCCCATGGCTGCGACCTTCTCAGCCCGAGCTACACTCAAGAGTACACGATCAATGAAACCCTATGGGGAAAATCAAACTCCGACATGGTACAAGTTGCAAGATCACAAAGCTAGCCTATGATGGGCTGTCACTAGATAGGCTTAACTGTCAACTTTCCCATGGCTGCGTCATTGTCAGCCCGATCTACACTCAAGAGTACACGATCAATGAATCGCTAAGGGGAAAGTAGAAATCCTGCTTGATAAAAGTTGCCGAGTAAGCGATCAATGAAACCCTATGGGGAAAATCAAACTCCGACATGGTACAAGTTGCAAGCTCACCCAGCTAGCCTATGATGGGCTGTCACTAGATAGGCTTAACTTTCAACTTTCCCATGGCTGCGTCATTCTCAGCCCGAGCTACACTCAAGAGTACACGATCAATGAAGCGCTAAGGGGAAAGTAGAAATCCTGCTTCATACAAGTTGCCGAGTAAGCGATCAATGAAATCCTATGGTGAAAATCAAACTCCGGCATGATACAAGTTGCAAGATCACCCAGCTAGCCTATGATGGGTTGTCACTAGATAGGCTTAACTGTCAACTTTCCCATGGCTGCGACCTTCTCAGCCCGAGCTACACTCAAGAGTACACGATCAATGAAACCCTATGGGGAAAATCAAACTCCGACATGGTACAAGTTGCAAGATCACCCAGCTAGCCTATGATGGGCTGTCACTAGATAGGCTTAACTGTCAACTTTCCCATGGCTGCGTCATTCTCAGCCCGAGCTACACTCAAGAGTACACGATCAATGAAGCGCTAAGGGGAAAGTAGAAATCCTGCTTCATACAAGTTGCCGAGTAAGCGATCAATGAAAGCCTATGGTGAAAATCAAACTCCGGCATGATAAAAGTTGCAAGATCACCCAGCTAGCCTATGATGGGTTGTCACTAGATAGGCTTAACTGTCAACTTTCCCATGGCTGCGACCTTCTCAGCCCGAGCTACACTCAAGAGTACACGATCAATGAAACCCTATGGGGAAAATCAAACTCCGACATGGTACAAGTTGCAAGATCACCCAGCTAGCCTATGATGGGCTGTCACTAGATAGGCTTAACTGTCAACTTTCCCATGGCTGCGTCATTCTCAGCCCGATCTACACTCAAGAGTACACGATCAATGAAGCGCTAAGGGAAAGTAGAAATCCTGCTTGATACAAGTTGCCGAGTAAGCGATCAATGAAACCCTATGCTGAAAATCAAACTCCGGCATGATACAAGTTTCAAGATCACCCAGCTAGCCTATGATGGGTTGTCACTAGATAGGCTTAACTGTCAACTTTCCCATGGCTGCGACCTTCTCAGCCCGAGCTACACTCAAGAGTACACGATCAATGAAACCCTATGGGGAAAATCAAACTCCGACATGGTACAAGTTGTAAGCTCACCCAGCTAGCCTATGATGGGCTGTCACTAGATAGGCTTAACTGTCAACTTTCCCATGGCTGCGTCATTCTCAGCCCGAGCTACACTCAAGAGTACACGATCAATGAAGCGCTAAGGGGAAAGTAGAAATCCTGCTTCATACAAGTTGCCGAGTAAGCGATCAATGAAACCCTATGGTGAAAATCAAACTCCGGCATGATACAAGTTGCAAGATCACCCAGCTAGCCTATGATGGGTTGTCACTAGATAGGCTTAACTGTCAACTTTCCCATGGCTGCGACCTTCTCAGCCCGAGCTACACTCAAGAATACACGATCAATGAAACCGTATGGGGAAAATCAAAATCCGACATGGTACAAGTTGCAAGATCACCCAGCTAGCCTATGATGGGCTGTCACTAGATAGGCTTAACTGTCAACTTTCCCATGGCTGCGTCATTGTCAGCCCGATCTACACTCAAGAGTATACGATCAATGAAGCGCTAAGGGGAAAGTAGAAATCCTGCTTGATAAAAGTTGCCGAGTAAGCGATCAATGAAACCCTATGGTGAAAATCAAACTCCGGCATGATACAAGTTACAAGATCACCCAGCTAGCCTATGATGGGCTGTCACTAGATAGGCTTAACTGTCAACTTTCCCATGGCTGCGTCATTCTCAGCCCGATCTACACTCAAGAGTACACGATCAATGAAGCGCTAAGGGGAAAGTAGAAATCCTGCTTCATACAAGTTGCCGAGTAAGCGATCAATGAAAACCCTATGGTGAAAATCAAACTCCGGCATGATACAAGTTGCAAGATCACCCAGCTAGCCTATGATGGGTTGTCACTAGATAGGCTTAACTGTCAACTTTCCCATGGCTGCGACCTTCTCAGCCCGAGCTACACTCAAGAGTACACGATCAATGAAACCCTATGGGGAAAATCAAACTCCGACATGGTACAAGTTGCAAGATCACCCAGCTAGCCTATGATGGGCTGTCACTAGATAGGCTTAACTGTCAACTTTCCCATGGCTGCGACCTTCTCAGCCCGAGCTACACTCAAGAGTACACGATCAATGAAACCCTATGGGGAAAATCAAACTCCGACATGGTACAAGTTGCAAGCTCACCCAGCTAGCCTATGATGGGCTGTCACTAGATAGGCTTAACTGTCAACTTTCCCATGGCTGCGTCATTCTCAGCCCGATCTACACTCAAGAGTACACGATCAATGAAGCGCTAAGGGGAAAGTAGAAATCCTGCTTCATACAAGTTGCCGAGTAAGCGATCAATGAAACCCTATGGTGAAAATCAAACTCCGGCATGATACAAGTTGCAAGATCACCCAGCTAGCCTATGATGGGTTGTCACTAGATAGGCTTAACTGTCAACTTTCCCATGGCTGCGACCTTCTCAGCCCGAGCTACACTCAAGAGTACACGATCAATGAAACCCTATGGGGAAAATCAAACTCCGACATGGTACAAGTTGCAAGCTCACCCAGCTAGCCTATGATGGGCTGTCACTAGATAGGCTTAACTGTCAACTTTCCCATGGCTGCGTCATTCTCAGCCCGATCTACACTCAAGAGTACACGATCAATGAAGCGCTAAGGGGAAAGTAGAAATCCTGCTTGATACAAGTTGCCGAGTAAGCGATCAATGAAACCCTATGGTGAAAATCAAACTCCGGCATGATACAAGTTGCAAGATCACCCAGCTAGCCTATGATGGGTTGTCACTAGATAGGCTTAACTGTCAACTTTCCCATGGCTGCGACCTTCTCAGCCCGAGCTACACTCAAGAGTACACGATCAATGAAACCCTATGGGGAAAATCAAACTCCGACATGGTACAAGTTGCAAGCTCACCCAGCTAGCCTATGATGGGCTGTCACTAGATAGGCTTAACTGTCAACTTTCCCATGGCTGCGTCATTCTCAGCCCGATCTACACTCAAGAGTACACGATCAATGAAGCGCTAAGGGGAAAGTAGAAATCCTGCTTCATACAAGTTGCCGAGTAAGCGATCAATGAAATCCTATGGTGAAAATCAAACTCCGGCATGATACAAGTTGCAAGATCACCCAGCTAGCCTATGATGGGTTGTCACTAGATAGGCTTAACTGTCAACTTTCCCATGGCTGCGACCTTCTCAGCCCGAGCTACACTCAAGAGTACACGATCAATGAAACCCTATGGGGAAAATCAAACTCCGACATGGTACAAGTTGCAAGATCACCCAGCTAGCCTATGATGGGCTGTCACTAGATAGGCTTAACTGTCAACTTTCCCATGGCTGCGTCATTCTCAGCCCGATCTACACTCAAGAGTACACGATCAATGAAGCGCTAAGGGGAAAGTAGAAATCCTGCTTGATACAAGTTGCCGAGTAAGCGATCAATGAAACCCTATGCTGAAAATCAAACTCCGGCATGATACAAGTTGCAAGATCACCCAGCTAGCCTATGATGGGTTGTCACTAGATAGGCTTAACTGTCAACTTTCCCATGGCTGCGACCTTCTCAGCCCGAGCTACACTCAAGAGTACACGATCAATGAAACCCTATGGGGAAAATCAAACTCCGACATGGTACAAGTTGCAAGCTCACCCAGCTAGCCTATGATGGGCTGTCACTAGATAGGCTTAACTGTCAACTTTCCCATGGCTGCGTCATTCTCAGCCCGATCTACACTCAAGAGTACACGATCAATGAAGCGCTAAGGGGAAAGTAGAAATCCTGCTTCATACAAGTTGCCGAGTAAGCGATCAATGAAACCCTATGGTGAAAATCAAACTCCGGCATGATACAAGTTGCAAGATCACCCAGCTAGCCTATGATGGGTTGTCACTAGATAGGCTTAACTGTCAACTTTCCCATGGCTGCGACCTTCTCAGCCCGAGCTACACTCAAGAGTACACGATCAATGAAACCCTATGGGGAAAATCAAACTCCGACATGGTACAAGTTGTAAGCTCACCCAGCTAGCCTATGATGGGCTGTCACTAGATAGGCTTAACTGTCAACTTTCCCATGGCTGCGTCATTCTCAGCCCGATCTACACTCAAGAGTACACGATCAATGAAGCGCTAAGGGGAAAGTAGAAATCCTGCTTCATACAAGTTGCCGAGTAAGCGATCAATGAAAGCCTATGGTGAAAATCAAACTCCGGCATGATACAAGTTGCAAGATCACCCAGCTAGCCTATGATGGGTTGTCACTAGATAGGCTTAACTGTCAACTTTCCCATGGCTGCGACCTTCTCAGCCCGAGCTACACTCAAGAGTACACGATCAATGAAACCCTATGGGGAAAATCAAACTCCGACATGGTACAAGTTGCAAGCTCACCCAGCTAGCCTATGATGGGCTGTCACTAGATAGGCTTAACTGTCAACTTTCCCATGGCTGCGTCATTCTCAGCCCGATCTACACTCAAGAGTACACGATCAATGAAGCGCTAAGGGGAAAGTAGAAATCCTGCTTCATACAAGTTGCCGAGTAAGCGATCAATGAAACCCTATGGTGAAAATCAAACTCCGGCATGATACAAGTTGCAAGATCACCCAGCTAGCCTATGATGGGTTGTCACTAGATAGGCTTAACTGTCAACTTTCCCATGGCTGCGACCTTCTCAGCCCGAGCTACACTCAAGAGTACACGATCAATGAAACCCTATGGGGAAAATCAAACTCCGACATGGTACAAGTTGTAAGCTCACCCAGCTAGCCTATGATGGGCTGTCACTAGATAGGCTTAACTGTCAACTTTCCCATGGCTGCGTCATTCTCAGCCCGAGCTACACTCAAGAGTACACGATCAATGAAGCGCTAAGGGGAAAGTAGAAATCCTACTTCATACAAGTTGCCGAGTAAGCGATCAATGAAACCCTATGGTGAAAATCAAACTCCGGCATGATACAAGTTGCAAGATCACCCAGCTAGCCTATGATGGGTTGTCACTAGATAGGCTTAACTGTCAACTTTCCCATGGCTGCGACCTTCTCAGCCCGAGCTACACTCAAGAATACACGATCAATGAAACCGTATGGGGAAAATCAAAATCCGACATGGTACAAGTTGCAAGATCACCCAGCTAGCCTATGATGGGCTGTCACTAGATAGGCTTAACTGTCAACTTTCCCATGGCTGCGTCATTGTCAGCCCGATCTACACTCAAGAGTACACGATCAATGAAGCGCTAAGGGGAAAGTAGAAATCCTGCTTGATACAAGTTGCCGAGTAAGCGATCAATGAAACCCTATGGTGAAAATCAAACTCCGGCATGATACAAGTTACAAGATCACCCAGCTAGCCTATGATGGGTTGTCACTAGATAGGCTTAACTGTCAACTTTCCCATGGCTGCGACCTTCTCAGCCCGAGCTACACTCAAGAGTACACGATCAATGAAACCCTATGGGGAAAATCAAACTCCGACATGGTACAAGTTGCAAGCTCACCCAGCTAGCCTATGATGGGCTGTCACTAGATAGGCTTAACTGTCAACTTTCCCATGGCTGCGTCATTCTCAGCCCGATCTACACTCAAGAGTACACGATCAATGAAGCGCTAAGGGGAAAGTAGAAATCCTGCTTCATACAAGTTGCCGAGTAAGCGATCAATGAAACCCTATGGTGAAAATCAAACTCCGGCATGATACAAGTTGCAAGATCACCCAGCTAGCCTATGATGGGTTGTCACTAGATAGGCTTAACTGTCAACTTTCCCATGGCTGCGACCTTCTCAGCCCGAGCTACACTCAAGAGTACACGATCAATGAAACCCTATGGGGAAAATCAAACTCCGACATGGTACAAGTTGCAAGATCACCCAGCTAGCCTATGATGGGCTGTCACTAGATAGGCTTAACTGTCAACTTTCCCATGGCTGCGTCATTCTCAGCCCGATCTACACTCAAGAGTACACGATCAATGAAGCGCTAAGGGGAAAGTAGAAATCCTGCTTGATACAAGTTGCCGAGTAAGCGATCAATGAAACCCTATGCTGAAAATCAAACTCCGGCATGATACAAGTTGCAAGATCACCCAGCTAGCCTATGATGGGTTGTCACTAGATAGGCTTAACTGTCAACTTTCCCATGGCTGCGACCTTCTCAGCCCGAGCTACACTCAAGAGTACACGATCAATGAAACCCTATGGGGAAAATCAAACTCCGACATGGTACAAGTTGTAAGCTCACCCAGCTAGCCTATGATGGGCTGTCACTAGATAGGCTTAACTGTCAACTTTCCCATGGCTGCGTCATTCTCAGCCCGTGCTACACTCAAGAGTACACGATCAATGAAGCGCTAAGGGGAAAGTAGAAATCCTGCTTCATACAAGTTGCCGAGTAAGCGATCAATGAAATCCTATGGTGAAAATCAAACTCCGGCATGATACAAGTTGCAAGATCACCCAGCTAGCCTATGATGGGTTGTCACTAGATAGGCTTAACTGTCAACTTTCCCATGGCTGCGACCTTCTCAGCCCGAGCTACACTCAAGAGTACACGATCAATGAAACCCTATGGGGAAAATCAAACTCCGACATGGTACAAGTTGCAAGATCACCCAGCTAGCCTATGATGGGCTGTCACTAGATAGGCTTAACTGTCAACTTTCCCATGGCTGCGTCATTCTCAGCCCGATCTACACTCAAGAGTACACGATCAATGAAGCGCTAAGGGGAAAGTAGAAATCCTGCTTGATACAAGTTGCCGAGTAAGCGATCAATGAAACCCTATGCTGAAAATCAAACTCCGGCATGATACAAGTTGCAAGATCACCCAGCTAGCCTATGATGGGTTGTCACTAGATAGGCTTAACTGTCAACTTTCCCATGGCTGCGACCTTCTCAGCCCGAGCTACACTCAAGAGTACACGATCAATGAAACCCTATGGGGAAAATCAAACTCCGACATGGTACAAGTTGCAAGCTCACCCAGCTAGCCTATGATGGGCTGTCACTAGATAGGCTTAACTGTCAACTTTCCCATGGCTGCGTCATTCTCAGCCCGATCTACACTCAAGAGTACACGATCAATGAAGCGCTAAGGGGAAAGTAGAAATCCTGCTTCATACAAGTTGCCGAGTAAGCGATCAATGAAAGCCTATGGTGAAAATCAAACTCCGGCATGATACAAGTTGCAAGATCACCCAGCTAGCCTATGATGGGTTGTCACTAGATAGGCTTAACTGTCAACTTTCCCATGGCTGCGACCTTCTCAGCCCGAGCTACACTCAAGAGTACACGATCAATGAAACCCTATGGGGAAAATCAAACTCCGACATGGTACAAGTTGCAAGCTCACCCAGCTAGCCTATGATGGGCTGTCACTAGATAGGCTTAACTGTCAACTTTCCCATGGCTGCGTCATTCTCAGCCCGATCTACACTCAAGAGTACACGATCAATGAAGCGCTAAGGGGAAAGTAGAAATCCTGCTTCATACAAGTTGCCGAGTAAGCGATCAATGAAACCCTATGGTGAAAATCAAACTCCGGCATGATACAAGTTGCAAGATCACCCAGCTAGCCTATGATGGGTTGTCACTAGATAGGCTTAACTGTCAACTTTCCCATGGCTGCGACCTTCTCAGCCCGAGCTACACTCAAGAGTACACGATCAATGAAACCCTATGGGGAAAATCAAACTCCGACATGGTACAAGTTGTAAGCTCACCCAGCTAGCCTATGATGGGCTGTCACTAGATAGGCTTAACTGTCAACTTTCCCATGGCTGCGTCATTCTCAGCCCGAGCTACACTCAAGAGTACACGATCAATGAAGCGCTAAGGGGAAAGTAGAAATCCTGCTTCATACAAGTTGCCGAGTAAGCGATCAATGAAACCCTATGGTGAAAATCAAACTCCGGCATGATACAAGTTGCAAGATCACCCAGCTAGCCTATGATGGGTTGTCACTAGATAGGCTTAACTGTCAACTTTCCCATGGCTGCGACCTTCTCAGCCCGAGCTACACTCAAGAATACACGATCAATGAAACCGTATGGGGAAAATCAAAATCCGACATGGTACAAGTTGCAAGATCACCCAGCTAGCCTATGATGGGCTGTCACTAGATAGGCTTAACTGTCAACTTTCCCATGGCTGCGTCATTGTCAGCCCGATCTACACTCAAGAGTACACGATCAATGAAGCGCTAAGGGGAAAGTAGAAATCCTGCTTGATACAAGTTGCCGAGTAAGCGATCAATGAAACCCTATGGTGAAAATCAAACTCCGGCATGATACAAGTTACAAGATCACCCAGCTAGCCTATGATGGGTTGTCACTAGATAGGCTTAACTGTCAACTTTCCCATGGCTGCGACCTTCTCAGCCCGAGCTACACTCAAGAGTACACGATCAATGAAACCCTATGGGGAAAATCAAACTCCGACATGGTACAAGTTGTAAGCTCACCCAGCTAGCTTATGATGGGCTGTCACTAGATAGGCTTAACTGTCAACTTTCCCATGGCTGCGTCATTCTCAGCCCGAGCTACACTCAAGAGTACACGATCAATGAAGCGCTAAGGGGAAAGTAGAAATCCTGCTTCATACAAGTTGCCGAGTAAGCGATCAATGAAACCCTATGGTGAAAATCAAACTCCGGCATGATACAAGTTGCAAGATCACCCAGCTAGCCTATGATGGGTTGTCACTAGATAGGCTTAACTGTCAACTTTCCCATGGCTGCGACCTTCTCAGCCCGAGCTACACTCAAGAGTACACGATCAATGAAACCCTATGGGGAAAATCAAACTCCGACATGGTACAAGTTGCAAGATCACCCAGCTAGCCTATGATGGGCTGTCACTAGATAGGCTTAACTGTCAACTTTCCCATGGCTGCGTCATTCTCAGCCCGATCTACACTCAAGAGTACACGATCAATGAAGCGCTAAGGGGAAAGTAGAAATCCTGCTTGATACAAGTTGCCGAGTAAGCGATCAATGAAACCCTATGCTGAAAATCAAACTCCGGCATGATACAAGTTGCAAGATCACCCAGCTAGCCTATGATGGGTTGTCACTAGATAGGCTTAACTGTCAACTTTCCCATGGCTGCGACCTTCTCAGCCCGAGCTACACTCAAGAGTACACGATCAATGAAACCCTATGGGGAAAATCAAACTCCGACATGGTACAAGTCGTAAGCTCACCCAGCTAGCCTATGATGGGCTGTCACTAGATAGGCTTAACTGTCAACTTTCCCATGGCTGCGTCATTCTCAGCCCGTGCTACACTCAAGAGTACACGATCAATGAAGCGCTAAGGGGAAAGTAGAAATCCTGCTTCATACAAGTTGCCGAGTAAGCGATCAATGAAATCCTATGGTGAAAATCAAACTCCGGCATGATACAAGTTGCAAGATCACCCAGCTAGCCTATGATGGGTTGTCACTAGATAGGCTTAACTGTCAACTTTCCCATGGCTGCGACCTTCTCAGCCCGAGCTACACTCAAGAGTACACGATCAATGAAACCCTATGGGGAAAATCAAACTCCGACATGGTACAAGTTGCAAGATCACCCAGCTAGCCCATGATGGGCTGTCACTAGATAGGCTTAACTGTCAACTTTCCCATGGCTGCGTCATTCTCAGCCCGATCTACACTCAAGAGTACACGATCAATGAAGCGCTAAGGGGAAAGTAGAAATCCTGCTTGATACAAGTTGCCGAGTAAGCGATCAATGAAACCCTATGCTGAAAATCAAACTCCGGCATGATACAAGTTGCAAGATCACCCAGCTAGCCTATGATGGGTTGTCACTAGATAGGCTTAACTGTCAACTTTCCCATGGCTGCGACCTTCTCAGCCCGAGCTACACTCAAGAGTACACGATCAATGAAACCCTATGGGGAAAATCAAACTCCGACATGGTACAAGTTGCAAGCTCACCCAGCTAGCCTATGATGGGCTGTCACTAGATAGGCTTAACTGTCAACTTTCCCATGGCTGCGTCATTCTCAGCCCGATCTACACTCAAGAGTACACGATCAATGAAGCGCTAAGGGGAAAGTAGAAATCCTGCTTCATACAAGTTGCCGAGTAAGCGATCAATGAAAGCCTATGGTGAAAATCAAACTCCGGCATGATACAAGTTGCAAGATCACCCAGCTAGCCTATGATGGGTTGTCACTAGATAGGCTTAACTGTCAACTTTCCCATGGCTGCGACCTTCTCAGCCCGAGCTACACTCAAGAGTACACGATCAATGAAACCCTATGGGGAAAATCAAACTCCGACATGGTACAAGTTGCAAGCTCACCCAGCTAGCCTATGATGGGCTGTCACTAGATAGGCTTAACTGTCAACTTTCCCATGGCTGCGTCATTCTCAGCCCGATCTACACTCAAGAGTACACGATCAATGAAGCGCTAAGGGGAAAGTAGAAATCCTGCTTCATACAAGTTGCCGAGTAAGCGATCAATGAAACCCTATGGTGAAAATCAAACTCCGGCATGATACAAGTTGCAAGATCACCCAGCTAGCCTATGATGGGTTGTCACTAGATAGGCTTAACTGTCAACTTTCCCATGGCTGCGACCTTCTCAGCCCGAGCTACACTCAAGAGTACACGATCAATGAAACCCTATGGGGAAAATCAAACTCCGACATGGTACAAGTTGTAAGCTCACCCAGCTAGCCTATGATGGGCTGTCACTAGATAGGCTTAACTGTCAACTTTCCCATGGCTGCGTCATTCTCAGCCCGAGCTACACTCAAGAGTACACGATCAATGAAGCGCTAAGGGGAAAGTAGAAATCCTGCTTCATACAAGTTGCCGAGTAAGCGATCAATGAAACCCTATGGTGAAAATCAAACTCCGGCATGATACAAGTTGCAAGATCACCCAGCTAGCCTATGATGGGTTGTCACTAGATAGGCTTAACTGTCAACTTTCCCATGGCTGCGACCTTCTCAGCCCGAGCTACACTCAAGAATACACGATCAATGAAACCGTATGGGGAAAATCAAAATCCGACATGGTACAAGTTGCAAGATCACCCAGCTAGCCTATGATGGGCTGTCACTAGATAGGCTTAACTGTCAACTTTCCCATGGCTGCGTCATTGTCAGCCCGATCTACACTCAAGAGTACACGATCAATGAAGCGCTAAGGGGAAAGTAGAAATCCTGCTTGATACAAGTTGCCGAGTAAGCGATCAATGAAACCCTATGGTGAAAATCAAACTCCGGCATGATACAAGTTACAAGATCACCCAGCTAGCCTATGATGGGTTGTCACTAGATAGGCTTAACTGTCAACTTTCCCATGGCTGCGACCTTCTCAGCCCGAGCTACACTCAAGAGTACACGATCAATGAAACCCTATGGGGAAAATCAAACTCCGACATGGTACAAGTTGCAAGCTCACCCAGCTAGCCTATGATGGGCTGTCACTAGATAGGCTTAACTGTCAACTTTCCCATGGCTGCGTCATTCTCAGCCCGATCTACACTCAAGAGTACACGATCAATGAAGCGCTAAGGGGAAAGTAGAAATCCTGCTTCATACAAGTTGCCGAGTAAGCGATCAATGAAACCCTATGGTGAAAATCAAACTCCGGCATGATACAAGTTGCAAGATCACCCAGGTAGCCTATGATGGGTTGTCACTAGATAGGCTTAACTGTCAACTTTCCCATGGCTGCGACCTTCTCAGCCCGAGCTACACTCAAGAGTACACGATCAATGAAACCCTATGGGGAAAATCAAACTCCGACATGGTACAAGTTGCAAGATCATCCAGCTAGCCTATGATGGGCTGTCACTAGATAGGCTTAACTGTCAACTTTCCCATGGCTGCGTCATTCTCAGCCCGATCTACACTCAAGAGTACACGATCAATGAAGCGCTAAGGGGAAAGTAGAAATCCTGCTTGATACAAGTTGCCGAGTAAGCGATCAATGAAACCCTATGCTGAAAATCAAACTCCGGCATGATACAAGTTGCAAGATCACCCAGCTAGCCTATGATGGGTTGTCACTAGATAGGCTTAACTGTCAACTTTCCCATGGCTGCGACCTTCTCAGCCCGAGCTACACTCAAGAGTACACGATCAATGAAACCCTATGGGGAAAATCAAACTCCGACATGGTACAAGTTGCAAGCTCACCCAGCTAGCCTATGATGGGCTGTCACTAGATAGGCTTAACTGTCAACTTTCCCATGGCTGCGTCATTCTCAGCCCGATCTACACTCAAGAGTACACGATCAATGAAGCGCTAAGGGGAAAGTAGAAATCCTGCTTCATACAAGTTGCCGAGTAAGCGATCAATGAAATCCTATGGTGAAAATCAAACTCCGGCATGATACAAGTTGCAAGATCACCCAGCTAGCCTATGATGGGTTGTCACTAGATAGGCTTAACTGTCAACTTTCCCATGGCTGCGACCTTCTCAGCCCGAGCTACACTCAAGAGTACACGATCAATGAAACCCTATGGGGAAAATCAAACTCCGACATGGTACAAGTTGCAAGCTCACCCAGCTAGCCTATGATGGGCTGTCACTAGATAGGCTTAACTGTCAACTTTCCCATGGCTGCGTCATTCTCAGCCCGATCTACACTCAAGAGTACACGATCAATGAAGCGCTAAGGGGAAAGTAGAAATCCTGCTTCATACAAGTTGCCGAGTAAGCGATCAATGAAAGCCTATGGTGAAAATCAAACTCCGGCATGATACAAGTTGCAAGATCACCCAGCTAGCCTATGATGGGTTGTCACTAGATAGGCTTAACTGTCAACTTTCCCATGGCTGCGACCTTCTCAGCCCGAGCTACACTCAAGAGTACACGATCAATGAAACCCTATGGGGAAAATCAAACTCCGACATGGTACAAGTTGCAAGCTCACCCAGCTAGCCTATGATGGGCTGTCACTAGATAGGCTTAACTGTCAACTTTCCCATGGCTGCGTCATTCTCAGCCCGATCTACACTCAAGAGTACACGATCAATGAAGCGCTAAGGGGAAAGTAGAAATCCTGCTTCATACAAGTTGCCGAGTAAGCGATCAATGAAACCCTATGGTGAAAATCAAACTCCGGCATGATACAAGTTGCAAGATCACCCAGCTAGCCTATGATGGGTTGTCACTAGATAGGCTTAACTGTCAACTTTCCCATGGCTGCGACCTTCTCAGCCCGAGCTACACTCAAGAGTACACGATCAATGAAACCCTATGGGGAAAATCAAACTCCGACATGGTACAAGTTGTAAGCTCACCCAGCTAGCCTATGATGGGCTGTCACTAGATAGGCTTAACTGTCAACTTTCCCATGGCTGCGTCATTCTCAGCCCGAGCTACACTCAAGAGTACACGATCAATGAAGCGCTAAGGGGAAAGTAGAAATCCTGCTTCATACAAGTTGCCGAGTAAGCGATCAATGAAACCCTATGGTGAAAATCAAACTCCGGCATGATACAAGTTGCAAGATCACCCAGCTAGCCTATGATGGGTTGTCACTAGATAGGCTTAACTGTCAACTTTCCCATGGCTGCGACCTTCTCAGCCCGAGCTACACTCAAGAATACACGATCAATGAAACCGTATGGGGAAAATCAAAATCCGACATGGTACAAGTTGCAAGATCACCCAGCTAGCCTATGATGGGCTGTCACTAGATAGGCTTAACTGTCAACTTTCCCATGGCTGCGTCATTGTCAGCCCGATCTACACTCAAGAGTACACGATCAATGAAGCGCTAAGGGGAAAGTAGAAATCCTGCTTGATACAAGTTGCCGAGTAAGCGATCAATGAAACCCTATGGTGAAAATCAAACTCCGGCATGATACAAGTTACAAGATCACCCAGCTAGCCTATGATGGGTTGTCACTAGATAGGCTTAACTGTCAACTTTCCCATGGCTGCGACCTTCTCAGCCCGAGCTACACTCAAGAGTACACGATCAATGAAACCCTATGGGGAAAATCAAACTCCGACATGGTACAAGTTGTAAGCTCACCCAGCTAGCCTATGATTGGCTGTCACTAGATAGGCTTAACTGTCAACTTTCCCATGGCTGCGTCATTCTCAGCCCGAGCTACACTCAAGAGTACACGATCAATGAAGCGCTAAGGGGAAAGTAGAAATCCTGCTTCATACAAGTTGCCGAGTAAGCGATCAATGAAACCCTATGGTGAAAATCAAACTCCGGCATGATACAAGTTGCAAGATCACCCAGCTAGCCTATGATGGGTTGTCACTAGATAGGCTTAACTGTCAACTTTCCCATGGCTGCGACCTTCTCAGCCCGAGCTACACTCAAGAATACACGATCAATGAAACCGTATGGGGAAAATCAAAATCCGACATGGTACAAGTTGCAAGATCACCCAGCTAGCCTATGATGGGCTGTCACTAGATAGGCTTAACTGTCAACTTTCCCATGGCTGCGTCATTGTCAGCCCGATCTACACTCAAGAGTACACGATCAATGAAGCGCTAAGGGGAAAGTAGAAATCCTGCTTGATACAAGTTGCCGAGTAAGCGATCAATGAAACCCTATGGTGAAAATCAAACTCCGGCATGATACAAGTTACAAGATCACCCAGCTAGCCTATGATGGGTTGTCACTAGATAGGCTTAACTGTCAACTTTCCCATGGCTGCGACCTTCTCAGCCCGAGCTACACTCAAGAGTACACGATCAATGAAACCCTATGGGGAAAATCAAACTCCGACATGGTACAAGTTGCAAGCTCACCCAGCTAGCCTATGATGGGCTGTCACTAGATAGGCTTAACTGTCAACTTTCCCATGGCTGCGTCATTCTCAGCCCGATCTACACTCAAGAGTACACGATCAATGAAGCGCTAAGGGGAAAGTAGAAATCCTGCTTCATACAAGTTGCCGAGTAAGCGATCAATGAAACCCTATGGTGAAAATCAAACTCCGGCATGATACAAGTTGCAAGATCACCCAGCTAGCCTATGATGGGTTGTCACTAGATAGGCTTAACTGTCAACTTTCCCATGGCTGCGACCTTCTCAGCCCGAGCTACACTCAAGAGTACACGATCAATGAAACCCTATGGGGAAAATCAAACTCCGACATGGTACAAGTTGCAAGATCATCCAGCTAGCCTATGATGGGCTGTCACTAGATAGGCTTAACTGTCAACTTTCCCATGGCTGCGTCATTCTCAGCCCGATCTACACTCAAGAGTACACGATCAATGAAGCGCTAAGGGGAAAGTAGAAATCCTGCTTGATACAAGTTGCCGAGTAAGCGATCAATGAAACCCTATGCTGAAAATCAAACTCCGGCATGATACAAGTTGCAAGATCACCCAGCTAGCCTATGATGGGTTGTCACTAGATAGGCTTAACTGTCAACTTTCCCATGGCTGCGACCTTCTCAGCCCGAGCTACACTCAAGAGTACACGATCAATGAAACCCTATGGGGAAAATCAAACTCCGACATGGTACAAGTTGCAAGCTCACCCAGCTAGCCTATGATGGGCTGTCACTAGATAGGCTTAACTGTCAACTTTCCCATGGCTGCGTCATTCTCAGCCCGATCTACACTCAAGAGTACACGATCAATGAAGCGCTAAGGGGAAAGTAGAAATCCTGCTTCATACAAGTTGCCGAGTAAGCGATCAATGAAATCCTATGGTGAAAATCAAACTCCGGCATGATACAAGTTGCAAGATCACCCAGCTAGCCTATGATGGGTTGTCACTAGATAGGCTTAACTGTCAACTTTCCCATGGCTGCGACCTTCTCAGCCCGAGCTACACTCAAGAGTACACGATCAATGAAACCCTATGGGGAAAATCAAACTCCGACATGGTACAAGTTGCAAGATCACCCAGCTAGCCTATGATGGGCTGTCACTAGATAGGCTTAACTGTCAACTTTCCCATGGCTGCGTCATTCTCAGCCCGATCTACACTCAAGAGTACACGATCAATGAAGCGCTAAGGGGAAAGTAGAAATCCTGCTTGATACAAGTTGCCGAGTAAGCGATCAATGAAACCCTATGCTGAAAATCAAACTCCGGCATGATACAAGTTGCAAGATCACCCAGCTAGCCTATGATGGGTTGTCACTAGATAGGCTTAACTGTCAACTTTCCCATGGCTGCGACCTTCTCAGCCCGAGCTACACTCAAGAGTACACGATCAATGAAACCCTATGGGGAAAATCAAACTCCGACATGGTACAAGTTGCAAGCTCACCCAGCTAGCCTATGATGGGCTGTCACTAGATAGGCTTAACTGTCAACTTTCCCATGGCTGCGTCATTCTCAGCCCGATCTACACTCAAGAGTACACGATCAATGAAGCGCTAAGGGGAAAGTAGAAATCCTGCTTCATACAAGTTGCCGAGTAAGCGATCAATGAAACCCTATGGTGAAAATCAAACTCCGGCATGATACAAGTTGCAAGATCACCCAGCTAGCCTATGATGGGTTGTCACTAGATAGACTTAACTGTCAACTTTCCCATGGCTGCGACCTTCTCAGCCCGAGCTACACTCAAGAGTACACGATCAATGAAACCCTATGGGGAAAATCAAACTCCGACATGGTACAAGTTGTAAGCTCACCCAGCTAGCCTATGATGGGCTGTCACTAGATAGGCTTAACTGTCAACTTTCCCATGGCTGCGTCATTCTCAGCCCGATCTACACTCAAGAGTACACGATCAATGAAGCGCTAAGGGGAAAGTAGAAATCCTGCTTCATACAAGTTGCCGAGTAAGCGATCAATGAAAGCCTATGGTGAAAATCAAACTCCAGCATGATACAAGTTGCAAGATCACCCAGCTAGCCTATGATGGGTTGTCACTAGATAGGCTTAACTGTCAACTTTCCCATGGCTGCGACCTTCTCAGCCCGAGCTACACTCAAGAGTACACGATCAATGAAACCCTATGGGGAAAATCAAACTCCGACATGGTACAAGTTGTAAGCTCACCCAGCTAGCCTATGATGGGCTGTCACTAGATAGGCTTAACTGTCAACTTTCCCATGGCTGCGTCATTCTCAGCCCGATCTACACTCAAGAGTACACGATCAATGAAGCGCTAAGGGGAAAGTAGAAATCCTGCTTGATACAAGTTGCCGAGTAAGCGATCAATGAAACCCTATGCTGAAAATCAAACTCCGGCATGATACAAGTTGCAAGATCACCCAGCTAGCCTATGATGGGTTGTCACTAGATAGGCTTAACTGTCAACTTTCCCATGGCTGCGACCTTCTCAGCCCGAGCTACACTCAAGAGTACACGATCAATGAAACCCTATGGGGAAAATCAAACTCCGACATGGTACAAGTTGCAAGCTCACCCAGCTAGCCTATGATGGGCTGTCACTAGATAGGCTTAACTGTCAACTTTCCCATGGCTGCGTCATTCTCAGCCCGATCTACACTCAAGAGTACACGATCAATGAAGCGCTAAGGGGAAAGTAGAAATCCTGCTTCATACAAGTTGCCGAGTAAGCGATCAATGAAATCCTATGGTGAAAATCAAACTCCGGCATGATACAAGTTGCAAGATCACCCAGCTAGCCTATGATGGGTTGTCACTAGATAGGCTTAACTGTCAACTTTCCCATGGCTGCGACCTTCTCAGCCCGAGCTACACTCAAGAGTACACGATCAATGAAACCCTATGGGGAAAATCAAACTCCGACATGGTACAAGTTGCAAGATCACCCAGCTAGCCTATGATGGGGTGTCACTAGATAGGCTTAACTGTCAACTTTCCCATGGCTGCGTCATTCTCAGCCCGATCTACACTCAAGAGTACACGATCAATGAAGCGCTAAGGGGAAAGTAGAAATCCTGCTTGATACAAGTTGCCGAGTAAGCGATCAATGAAACCCTATGCTGAAAATCAAACTCCGGCATGATACAAGTTGCAAGATCACCCAGCTAGCCTATGATGGGTTGTCACTAGATAGGCTTAACTGTCAACTTTCCCATGGCTGCGACCTTCTCAGCCCGAGCTACACTCAAGAGTACACGATCAATGAAACCCTATGGGGAAAATCAAACTCCGACATGGTACAAGTTGCAAGCTCACCCAGCTAGCCTATGATGGGCTGTCACTAGATAGGCTTAACTGTCAACTTTCCCATGGCTGCGTCATTCTCAGCCCGATCTACACTCAAGAGTACACGATCAATGAAGCGCTAAGGGGAAAGTAGAAATCCTGCTTGATACAAGTTGCCGAGTAAGCGATCAATGAAACCCTATGGTGAAAATCAAACTCCGGCATGATACAAGTTGCAAGATCACCCAGCTAGCCTATGATGGGTTGTCACTAGATAGGCTTAACTGTCAACTTTCCCATGGCTGCGACCTTCTCAGCCCGAGCTACACTCAAGAGTACACGATCAATGAAACCCTATGGGGAAAATCAAACTCCGACATGGTACAAGTTGCAAGCTCACCCAGCTAGCCTATGATGGGCTGTCACTAGATAGGCTTAACTGTCAACTTTCCCATGGCTGCGTCATTCTCAGCCCGATCTACACTCAAGAGTACACGATCAATGAAGCGCTAAGGGGAAAGTAGAAATCCTGCTTCATACAAGTTGCCGAGTAAGCGATCAATGAAAGCCTATGGTGAAAATCAAACTCCGGCATGATACAAGTTGCAAGATCACCCAGCTAGCCTATGATGGGTTGTCACTAGATAGGCTTAACTGTCAACTTTCCCATGGCTGCGACCTTCTCAGCCCGAGCTACACTCAAGAGTACACGATCAATGAAACCCTATGGGGAAAATCAAACTCCGACATGGTACAAGTTGCAAGCTCACCCAGCTAGCCTATGATGGGCTGTCACTAGATAGGCTTAACTGTCAACTTTCCCATGGCTGCGTCATTATCAGCCCGATCTACACTCAAGAGTACACGATCAATGAAGCGCTAAGGGGAAAGTAGAAATCCTGCTTCATACAAGTTGCCGAGTAAGCGATCAATGAAACCCTATGGTGAAAATCAAACTCCGGCATGATACAAGTTGCAAGATCACCCAGCTAGCCTATGATGGGTTGTCACTAGATAGGCTTAACTGTCAACTTTCCCATGGCTGCGACCTTCTCAGCCCGAGCTACACTCAAGAGTACACGATCAATGAAACCCTATGGGGAAAATCAAACTCCGACATGGTACAAGTTGTAAGCTCACCCAGCTAGCCTATGATGGGCTGTCACTAGATAGGCTTAACTGTCAACTTTCCCATGGCTGCGTCATTCTCAGCCCGAGCTACACTCAAGAGTACACGATCAATGAAGCGCTAAGGGGAAAGTAGAAATCCTGCTTCATACAAGTTGCCGAGTAAGCGATCAATGAAACCCTATGGTGAAAATCAAACTCCGGCATGATACAAGTTGCAAGATCACCCAGCTAGCCTATGATGGGTTGTCACTAGATAGGCTTAACTGTCAACTTTCCCATGGCTGCGACCTTCTCAGCCCGAGCTACACTCAAGAATACACGATCAATGAAACCGTATGGGGAAAATCAAAATCCGACATGGTACAAGTTGCAAGATCACCCAGCTAGCCTATGATGGGCTGTCACTAGATAGGCTTAACTGTCAACTTTCCCATGGCTGCGTCATTGTCAGCCCGATCTACACTCAAGAGTACACGATCAATGAAGCGCTAAGGGGAAAGTAGAAATCCTGCTTGATACAAGTTGCCGAGTAAGCGATCAATGAAACCCTATGGTGAAAATCAAACTCCGGCATGATACAAGTTACAAGATCACCCAGCTAGCCTATGATGGGTTGTCACTAGATAGGCTTAACTGTCAACTTTCCCATGGCTGCGACCTTCTCAGCCCGAGCTACACTCAAGAGTACACGATCAATGAAACCCTATGGGGAAAATCAAACTCCGACATGGTACAAGTTGCAAGCTCACCCAGCTAGCCTATGATGGGCTGTCACTAGATAGGCTTAACTGTCAACTTTCCCATGGCTGCGTCATTCTCAGCCCGATCTACACTCAAGAGTACACGATCAATGAAGCGCTAAGGGGAAAGTAGAAATCCTGCTTCATACAAGTTGCCGAGTAAGCGATCAATGAAACCCTATGGTGAAAATCAAACTCCGGCATGATACAAGTTGCAAGATCACCCAGCTAGCCTATGATGGGTTGTCACTAGATAGGCTTAACTGTCAACTTTCCCATGGCTGCGACCTTCTCAGCCCGAGCTACACTCAAGAGTACACGATCAATGAAACCCTATGGGGAAAATCAAACTCCGACATGGTACAAGTTGCAAGATCATCCAGCTAGCCTATGATGGGCTGTCACTAGATAGGCTTAACTGTCAACTTTCCCATGGCTGCGTCATTCTCAGCCCGATCTACACTCAAGAGTACACGATCAATGAAGCGCTAAGGGGAAAGTAGAAATCCTGCTTGATACAAGTTGCCGAGTAAGCGATCAATGAAACCCTATGCTGAAAATCAAACTCCGGCATGATACAAGTTGCAAGATCACCCAGCTAGCCTATGATGGGTTGTCACTAGATAGGCTTAACTGTCAACTTTCCCATGGCTGCAACCTTCTCAGCCCGAGCTACACTCAAGAGTACACGATCAATGAAACCCTATGGGGAAAATCAAACTCCGACATGGTACAAGTTGCAAGCTCACCCAGCTAGCCTATGATGGGCTGTCACTAGATAGGCTTAACTGTCAACTTTCCCATGGCTGCGTCATTCTCAGCCCGATCTACACTCAAGAGTACACGATCAATGAAGCGCTAAGGGGAAAGTAGAAATCCTGCTTCATACAAGTTGCCGAGTAAGCGATCAATGAAACCCTATGGTGAAAATCAAACTCCGGCATGATACAAGTTGCAAGATCACCCAGCTAGCCTATGATGGGTTGTCACTAGATAGGCTTAACTGTCAACTTTCCCATGGCTGCGACCTTCTCAGCCCGAGCTACACTCAAGAGTACACGATCAATGAAACCCTATGGGGAAAATCAAACTCCGACATGGTACAAGTTGCAAGATCACCCAGCTAGCCTATGATGGGCTGTCACTAGATAGGCTTAACTGTCAACTTTCCCATGGCTGCGTCATTCTCAGCCCGATCTACACTCAAGAGTACACGATCAATGAAGCGCTAAGGGGAAAGTAGAAATCCTGCTTGATACAAGTTGCCGAGTAAGCGATCAATGAAACCCTATGCTGAAAATCAAACTCCGGCATGATACAAGTTGCAAGATCACCCAGCTAGCCTATGATGGGTTGTCACTAGATAGGCTTAACTGTCAACTTTCCCATGGCTGCGACCTTCTCAGCCCGAGCTACACTCAAGAGTACACGATCAATGAAACCCTATGGGGAAAATCAAACTCCGACATGGTACAAGTTGCAAGCTCACCCAGCTAGCCTATGATGGGCTGTCACTAGATAGGCTTAACTGTCAACTTTCCCATGGCTGCGTCATTCTCAGCCCGATCTACACTCAAGAGTACACGATCAATGAAGCGCTAAGGGGAAAGTAGAAATCCTGCTTCATACAAGTTGCCGAGTAAGCGATCAATGAAACCCTATGGTGAAAATCAAACTCCGGCATGATACAAGTTGCAAGATCACCCAGCTAGCCTATGATGGGTTGTCACTAGATAGGCTTAACTGTCAACTTTCCCATGGCTGCGACCTTCTCAGCCCGAGCTACACTCAAGAGTACACGATCAATGAAACCCTATGGGGAAAATCAAACTCCGACATGGTACAAGTTGTAAGCTCACCCAGCTAGCCTATGATGGGCTGTCACTAGATAGGCTTAACTGTCAACTTTCCCATGGCTGCGTCATTCTCAGCCCGATCTACACTCAAGAGTACACGATCAATGAAGCGCTAAGGGGAAAGTAGAAATCCTGCTTCATACAAGTTGCCGAGTAAGCGATCAATGAAAGCCTATGGTGAAAATCAAACTCCAGCATGATACAAGTTGCAAGATCACCCAGCTAGCCTATGATGGGTTGTCACTAGATAGGCTTAACTGTCAACTTTCCCATGGCTGCGACCTTCTCAGCCCGAGCTACACTCAAGAGTACACGATCAATGAAACCCTATGGGGAAAATCAAACTCCGACATGGTACAAGTTGCAAGCTCACCCAGCTAGCCTATGATGGGCTGTCACTAGATAGGCTTAACTGTCAACTTTCCCATGGCTGCGTCATTCTCAGCCCGATCTACACTCAAGAGTACACGATCAATGAAGCGCTAAGGGGAAAGTAGAAATCCTGCTTCATACAAGTTGCCGAGTAAGCGATCAATGAAACCCTATGGTGAAAATCAAACTCCGGCATGATACAAGTTGCAAGATCACCCAGCTAGCCTATGATGGGTTGTCACTAGATAGGCTTAACTGTCAACTTTCCCATGGCTGCGACCTTCTCAGCCCGAGCTACACTCAAGAGTACACGATCAATGAAACCCTATGGGGAAAATCAAACTCCGACATGGTACAAGTTGTAAGCTCACCCAGCTAGCCTATGATGGGCTGTCACTAGATAGGCTTAACTGTCAACTTTCCCATGGCTGCGTCATTCTCAGCCCGATCTACACTCAAGAGTACACGATCAATGAAGCGCTAAGGGGAAAGTAGAAATCCTGCTTGATACAAGTTGCCGAGTAAGCGATCAATGAAACCCTATGCTGAAAATCAAACTCCGGCATGATACAAGTTGCAAGATCACCCAGCTAGCCTATGATGGGTTGTCACTAGATAGGCTTAACTGTCAACTTTCCCATGGCTGCGACCTTCTCAGCCCGAGCTACACTCAAGAGTACACGATCAATGAAACCCTATGGGGAAAATCAAACTCCGACATGGTACAAGTTGCAAGCTCACCCAGCTAGCCTATGATGGGCTGTCACTAGATAGGCTTAACTGTCAACTTTCCCATGGCTGCGTCATTCTCAGCCCGATCTACACTCAAGAGTACACGATCAATGAAGCGCTAAGGGGAAAGTAGAAATCCTGCTTCATACAAGTTGCCGAGTAAGCGATCAATGAAATCCTATGGTGAAAATCAAACTCCGGCATGATACAAGTTGCAAGATCACCCAGCTAGCCTATGATGGGTTGTCACTAGATAGGCTTAACTGTCAACTTTCCCATGGCTGCGACCTTCTCAGCCCGAGCTACACTCAAGAGTACACGATCAATGAAACCCTATGGGGAAAATCAAACTCCGACATGGTACAAGTTGCAAGATCACCCAGCTAGCCTATGATGGGCTGTCACTAGATAGGCTTAACTGTCAACTTTCCCATGGCTGCGTCATTCTCAGCCCGATCTACACTCAAGAGTACACGATCAATGAAGCGCTAAGGGGAAAGTAGAAATCCTGCTTGATACAAGTTGCCGAGTAAGCGATCAATGAAACCCTATGCTGAAAATCAAACTCCGGCATGATACAAGTTGCAAGATCACCCAGCTAGCCTATGATGGGTTGTCACTAGATAGGCTTAACTGTCAACTTTCCCATGGCTGCGACCTTCTCAGCCCGAGCTACACTCAAGAGTACACGATCAATGAAACCCTATGGGGAAAATCAAACTCCGACATGGTACAAGTTGCAAGCTCACCCAGCTAGCCTATGATGGGCTGTCACTAGATAGGCTTAACTGTCAACTTTCCCATGGCTGCGTCATTCTCAGCCCGATCTACACTCAAGAGTACACGATCAATGAAGCGCTAAGGGGAAAGTAGAAATCCTGCTTCATACAAGTTGCCGAGTAAGCGATCAATGAAACCCTATGGTGAAAATCAAACTCCGGCATGATACAAGTTGCAAGATCACCCAGCTAGCCTATGATGGGTTGTCACTAGATAGGCTTAACTGTCAACTTTCCCATGGCTGCGACCTTCTCAGCCCGAGCTACACTCAAGAGTACACGATCAATGAAACCCTATGGGGAAAATCAAACTCCGACATGGTACAAGTTGTAAGCTCACCCAGCTAGCCTATGATGGGCTGTCACTAGATAGGCTTAACTGTCAACTTTCCCACGGCTGCGTCATTCTCAGCCCGAGCTACACTCAAGAGTACACGATCAATGAAGCGCTAAGGGGAAAGTAGAAATCCTGCTTCATACAAGTTGCCGAGTAAGCGATCAATGAAATCCTATGGTGAAAATCAAACTCCGGCATGATACAAGTTGCAAGATCACCCAGCTAGCCTATGATGGGTTGTCACTAGATAGGCTTAACTGTCAACTTTCCCATGGCTGCGACCTTCTCAGCCCGAGCTACACTCAAGAGTACACGATCAATGAAACCCTATGGGGAAAATCAAACTCCGACATGGTACAAGTTGCAAGCTCACCCAGCTAGCCTATGATGGGCTGTCACTAGATAGGCTTAACTGTCAACTTTCCCATGGCTGCGTCATTCTCAGCCCGAGCTACACTCAAGAGTACACGATCAATGAAGCGCTAAGGGGAAAGTAGAAATCCTGCTTCATACAAGTTGCCGAGTAAGCGATCAATGAAATCCTATGGTGAAAATCAAACTCCGGCATGATACAAGTTGCAAGATCACCCAGCTAGCCTATGATGGGTTGTCACTAGATAGGCTTAACTGTCAACTTTCCCATGGCTGCGACCTTCTCAGCCCGAGCTACACTCAAGAGTACACGATCAATGAAACCCTATGGGGAAAATCAAACTCCGACATGGTACAAGTTGCAAGATCACCCAGCTAGCCTATGATGGGCTGTCACTAGATAGGCTTAACTGTCAACTTTCCCATGGCTGCGTCATTCTCAGCCCGATCTACACTCAAGAGTACACGATCAATGAAGCGCTAAGGGGAAAGTAGAAATCCTGCTTGATACAAGTTGCCGAGTAAGCGATCAATGAAACCCTATGCTGAAAATCAAACTCCGGCATGATACAAGTTGCAAGATCACCCAGCTAGCCTATGATGGGTTGTCACTAGATAGGCTTAACTGTCAACTTTCCCATGGCTGCGACCTTCTCAGCCCGAGCTACACTCAAGAGTACACGATCAATGAAACCCTATGGGGAAAATCAAACTCCGACATGGTACAAGTTGCAAGCTCACCCAGCTAGCCTATGATGGGCTGTCACTAGATAGGCTTAACTGTCAACTTTCCCATGGCTGCGTCATTCTCAGCCCGATCTACACTCAAGAGTACACGATCAATGAAGCGCTAAGGGGAAAGTAGAAATCCTGCTTCATACAAGTTGCCGAGTAAGCGATCAATGAAACCCTATGGTGAAAATCAAACTCCGGCATGATACAAGTTGCAAGATCACCCAGCTAGCCTATGATGGGTTGTCACTAGATAGGCTTAACTGTCAACTTTCCCATGGCTGCGACCTTCTCAGCCCGAGCTACACTCAAGAGTACACGATCAATGAAACCCTATGGGGAAAATCAAACTCCGACATGGTACAAGTTGTAAGCTCACCCAGCTAGCCTATGATGGGCTGTCACTAGATAGGCTTAACTGTCAACTTTCCCATGGCTGCGTCATTCTGAGCCCGAGCTACACTCAAGAGTACACGATCAATGAAGCGCTAAGGGGAAAGTAGAAATCCTGCTTCATACAAGTTGCCGAGTAAGCGATCAATGAAACCCTATGGTGAAAATCAAACTCCGGCATGATACAAGTTGCAAGATCACCCAGCTAGCCTATGATGGGTTGTCACTAGATAGGCTTAACTGTCAACTTTCCCATGGCTGCGACCTTCTCAGCCCGAGCTACACTCAAGAGTACACGATCAATGAAACCCTATGGGGAAAATCAAACTCCGACATGGTACAAGTTGCAAGATCATCCAGCTAGCCTATGATGGGCTGTCACTAGATAGGCTTAACTGTCAACTTTCCCATGGCTGCGTCATTCTCAGCCCGATCTACACTCAAGAGTACACGATCAATGAAGCGCTAAGGGGAAAGTAGAAATCCTGCTTGATACAAGTTGCCGAGTAAGCGATCAATGAAACCCTATGCTGAAAATCAAACTCCGGCATGATACAAGTTGCAAGATCACCCAGCTAGCCTATGATGGGTTGTCACTAGATAGGCTTAACTGTCAACTTTCCCATGGCTGCGACCTTCTCAGCCCGAGCTACACTCAAGAGTACACGATCAATGAAACCCTATGGGGAAAATCAAACTCCGACATGGTACAAGTTGCAAGCTCACCCAGCTAGCCTATGATGGGCTGTCACTAGATAGGCTTAACTGTCAACTTTCCCATGGCTGCGTCATTCTCAGCCCGATCTACACTCAAGAGTACACGATCAATGAAGCGCTAAGGGGAAAGTAGAAATCCTGCTTCATACAAGTTGCCGAGTAAGCGATCAATGAAATCCTATGGTGAAAATCAAACTCCGGCATGATACAAGTTGCAAGATCACCCAGCTAGCCTATGATGGGTTGTCACTAGATAGGCTTAACTGTCAACTTTCCCATGGCTGCGACCTTCTCAGCCCGAGCTACACTCAAGAGTACACGATCAATGAAACCCTATGGGGAAAATCAAACTCCGACATGGTACAAGTTGCAAGATCACCCAGCTAGCCTATGATGGGCTGTCACTAGATAGGCTTAACTGTCAACTTTCCCATGGCTGCGTCATTCTCAGCCCGATCTACACTCAAGAGTACACGATCAATGAAGCGCTAAGGGGAAAGTAGAAATCCTGCTTGATACAAGTTGCCGAGTAAGCGATCAATGAAACCCTATGCTGAAAATCAAACTCCGGCATGATACAAGTTGCAAGATCACCCAGCTAGCCTATGATGGGTTGTCACTAGATAGGCTTAACTGTCAACTTTCCCATGGCTGCGACCTTCTCAGCCCGAGCTACACTCAAGAGTACACGATCAATGAAACCCTATGGGGAAAATCAAACTCCGACATGGTACAAGTTGCAAGCTCACCCAGCTAGCCTATGATGGGCTGTCACTAGATAGGCTTAACTGTCAACTTTCCCATGGCTGCGTCATTCTCAGCCCGATCTACACTCAAGAGTACACGATCAATGAAGCGCTAAGGGGAAAGTAGAAATCCTGCTTCATACAAGTTGCCGAGTAAGCGATCAATGAAACCCTATGGTGAAAATCAAACTCCGGCATGATACAAGTTGCAAGATCACCCAGCTAGCCTATGATGGGTTGTCACTAGATAGGCTTAACTGTCAACTTTCCCATGGCTGCGACCTTCTCAGCCCGAGCTACACTCAAGAGTACACGATCAATGAAACCCTATGGGGAAAATCAAACTCCGACATGGTACAAGTTGTAAGCTCACCCAGCTAGCCTATGATGGGCTGTCACTAGATAGGCTTAACTGTCAACTTTCCCATGGCTGCGTCATTCTCAGCCCGATCTACACTCAAGAGTACACGATCAATGAAGCGCTAAGGGGAAAGTAGAAATCCTGCTTCATACAAGTTGCCGAGTAAGCGATCAATGAAAGCCTATGGTGAAAATCAAACTCCAGCATGATACAAGTTGCAAGATCACCCAGCTAGCCTATGATGGGTTGTCACTAGATAGGCTTAACTGTCAACTTTCCCATGGCTGCGACCTTCTCAGCCCGAGCTACACTCAAGAGTACACGATCAATGAAACCCTATGGGGAAAATCAAACTCCGACATGGTACAAGTTGTAAGCTCACCCAGCTAGCCTATGATGGGCTGTCACTAGATAGGCTTAACTGTCAACTTTCCCATGGCTGCGTCATTCTCAGCCCGATCTACACTCAAGAGTACACGATCAATGAAGCGCTAAGGGGAAAATAGAAATCCTGCTTGATACAAGTTGCCGAGTAAGCGATCAATGAAACCCTATGCTGAAAATCAAACTCCGGCATGATACAAGTTGCAAGATCACCCAGCTAGCCTATGATGGGTTGTCACTAGATAGGCTTAACTGTCAACTTTCCCATGGCTGCGACCTTCTCAGCCCGAGCTACACTCAAGAGTACACGATCAATGAAACCCTATGGGGAAAATCAAACTCCGACATGGTACAAGTTGCAAGCTCACCCAGCTAGCCTATGATGGGCTGTCACTAGATAGGCTTAACTGTCAACTTTCCCATGGCTGCGTCATTCTCAGCCCGATCTACACTCAAGAGTACACGATCAATGAAGCGCTAAGGGGAAAGTAGAAATCCTGCTTCATACAAGTTGCCGAGTAAGCGATCAATGAAATCCTATGGTGAAAATCAAACTCCGGCATGATACAAGTTGCAAGATCACCCAGCTAGCCTATGATGGGTTGTCACTAGATAGGCTTAACTGTCAACTTTCCCATGGCTGCGACCTTCTCAGCCCGAGCTACACTCAAGAGTACACGATCAATGAAACCCTATGGGGAAAATCAAACTCCGACATGGTACAAGTTGCAAGATCACCCAGCTAGCCTATGATGGGGTGTCACTAGATAGGCTTAACTGTCAACTTTCCCATGGCTGCGTCATTCTCAGCCCGATCTACACTCAAGAGTACACGATCAATGAAGCGCTAAGGGGAAAGTAGAAATCCTGCTTGATAC
This sequence comes from Leptodactylus fuscus, assembly GCF_031893055.1. Classification (NCBI taxonomy): domain Eukaryota; kingdom Metazoa; phylum Chordata; class Amphibia; order Anura; family Leptodactylidae; genus Leptodactylus; species Leptodactylus fuscus. The sequence continues at coordinate 187,138 of NW_027440215.1, forward strand.
AAGTTGCCGAGTAAGCGATCAATGAAACCCTATGCTGAAAATCAAACTCCGGCATGATACAAGTTGCAAGATCACCCAGCTAGCCTATGATGGGTTGTCACTAGATAGGCTTAACTGTCAACTTTCCCATGGCTGCGACCTTCTCAGCCCGAGCTACACTCAAGAGTACACGATCAATGAAACCCTATGGGGAAAATCAAACTCCGACATGGTACAAGTTGCAAGCTCACCCAGCTAGCCTATGATGGGCTGTCACTAGATAGGCTTAACTGTCAACTTTCCCATGGCTGCGTCATTCTCAGCCCGATCTACACTCAAGAGTACACGATCAATGAAGCGCTAAGGGGAAAGTAGAAATCCTGCTTCATACAAGTTGCCGAGTAAGCGATCAATGAAACCCTATGGTGAAAATCAAACTCCGGCATGATACAAGTTGCAAGATCACCCAGCTAGCCTATGATGGGTTGTCACTAGATAGGCTTAACTGTCAACTTTCCCATGGCTGCGACCTTCTCAGCCCGAGCTACACTCAAGAGTACACGATCAATGAAACCCTATGGGGAAAATCAAACTCCGACATGGTACAAGTTGCAAGCTCACCCAGCTAGCCTATGATGGGCTGTCACTAGATAGGCTTAACTGTCAACTTTCCCATGGCTGCGTCATTCTCAGCCCGATCTACACTCAAGAGTACACGATCAATGAAGCGCTAAGGGGAAAGTAGAAATCCTGCTTCATACAAGTTGCCGAGTAAGCGATCAATGAAAGCCTATGGTGAAAATCAAACTCCGGCATGATACAAGTTGCAAGATCACCCAGCTAGCCTATGATGGGTTGTCACTAGATAGGCTTAACTGTCAACTTTCCCATGGCTGCGACCTTCTCAGCCCGAGCTACACTCAAGAGTACACGATCAATGAAACCCTATGGGGAAAATCAAACTCCGACATGGTACAAGTTGCAAGCTCACCCAGCTAGCCTATGATGGGCTGTCACTAGATAGGCTTAACTGTCAACTTTCCCATGGCTGCGTCATTCTCAGCCCGATCTACACTCAAGAGTACACGATCAATGAAGCGCTAAGGGGAAAGTAGAAATCCTGCTTCATACAAGTTGCCGAGTAAGCGATCAATGAAACCCTATGGTGAAAATCAAACTCCGGCATGATACAAGTTGCAAGATCACCCAGCTAGCCTATGATGGGTTGTCACTAGATAGGCTTAACTGTCAACTTTCCCATGGCTGCGACCTTCTCAGCCCGAGCTACACTCAAGAGTACACGATCAATGAAACCCTATGGGGAAAATCAAACTCCGACATGGTACAAGTTGTAAGCTCACCCAGCTAGCCTATGATGGGCTGTCACTAGATAGGCTTAACTGTCAACTTTCCCATGGCTGCGTCATTCTCAGCCCGAGCTACACTCAAGAGTACACGATCAATGAAGCGCTAAGGGGAAAGTAGAAATCCTGCTTCATACAAGTTGCCGAGTAAGCGATCAATGAAACCCTATGGTGAAAATCAAACTCCGGCATGATACAAGTTGCAAGATCACCCAGCTAGCCTATGATGGGTTGTCACTAGATAGGCTTAACTGTCAACTTTCCCATGGCTGCGACCTTCTCAGCCCGAGCTACACTCAAGAATACACGATCAATGAAACCGTATGGGGAAAATCAAAATCCGACATGGTACAAGTTGCAAGATCACCCAGCTAGCCTATGATGGGCTGTCACTAGATAGGCTTAACTGTCAACTTTCCCATGGCTGCGTCATTGTCAGCCCGATCTACACTCAAGAGTACACGATCAATGAAGCGCTAAGGGGAAAGTAGAAATCCTGCTTGATACAAGTTGCCGAGTAAGCGATCAATGAAACCCTATGGTGAAAATCAAACTCCGGCATGATACAAGTTACAAGATCACCCAGCTAGCCTATGATGGGTTGTCACTAGATAGGCTTAACTGTCAACTTTCCCATGGCTGCGACCTTCTCAGCCCGAGCTACACTCAAGAGTACACGATCAATGAAACCCTATGGGGAAAATCAAACTCCGACATGGTACAAGTTGCAAGCTCACCCAGCTAGCCTATGATGGGCTGTCACTAGATAGGCTTAACTGTCAACTTTCCCATGGCTGCGTCATTCTCAGCCCGATCTACACTCAAGAGTACACGATCAATGAAGCGCTAAGGGGAAAGTAGAAATCCTGCTTCATACAAGTTGCCGAGTAAGCGATCAATGAAACCCTATGGTGAAAATCAAACTCCGGCATGATACAAGTTGCAAGATCACCCAGCTAGCCTATGATGGGTTGTCACTAGATAGGCTTAACTGTCAACTTTCCCATGGCTGCGACCTTCTCAGCCCGAGCTACACTCAAGAGTACACGATCAATGAAACCCTATGGGGAAAATCAAACTCCGACATGGTACAAGTTGCAAGATCATCCAGCTAGCCTATGATGGGCTGTCACTAGATAGGCTTAACTGTCAACTTTCCCATGGCTGCGTCATTCTCAGCCCGATCTACACTCAAGAGTACACGATCAATGAAGCGCTAAGGGGAAAGTAGAAATCCTGCTTGATACAAGTTGCCGAGTAAGCGATCAATGAAACCCTATGCTGAAAATCAAACTCCGGCATGATACAAGTTGCAAGATCACCCAGCTAGCCTATGATGGGTTGTCACTAGATAGGCTTAACTGTCAACTTTCCCATGGCTGCGACCTTCTCAGCCCGAGCTACACTCAAGAGTACACGATCAATGAAACCCTATGGGGAAAATCAAACTCCGACATGGTACAAGTTGCAAGCTCACCCAGCTAGCCTATGATGGGCTGTCACTAGATAGGCTTAACTGTCAACTTTCCCATGGCTGCGTCATTCTCAGCCCGATCTACACTCAAGAGTACACGATCAATGAAGCGCTAAGGGGAAAGTAGAAATCCTGCTTCATACAAGTTGCCGAGTAAGCGATCAATGAAACCCTATGGTGAAAATCAAACTCCGGCATGATACAAGTTGCAAGATCACCCAGCTAGCCTATGATGGGTTGTCACTAGATAGGCTTAACTGTCAACTTTCCCATGGCTGCGACCTTCTCAGCCCGAGCTACACTCAAGAGTACACGATCAATGAAACCCTATGGGGAAAATCAAACTCCGACATGGTACAAGTTGCAAGATCACCCAGCTAGCCTATGATGGGCTGTCACTAGATAGGCTTAACTGTCAACTTTCCCATGGCTGCGTCATTCTCAGCCCGATCTACACTCAAGAGTACACGATCAATGAAGCGCTAAGGGGAAAGTAGAAATCCTGCTTGATACAAGTTGCCGAGTAAGCGATCAATGAAACCCTATGCTGAAAATCAAACTCCGGCATGATACAAGTTGCAAGATCACCCAGCTAGCCTATGATGGGTTGTCACTAGATAGGCTTAACTGTCAACTTTCCCATGGCTGCGACCTTCTCAGCCCGAGCTACACTCAAGAGTACACGATCAATGAAACCCTATGGGGAAAATCAAACTCCGACATGGTACAAGTTGCAAGCTCACCCAGCTAGCCTATGATGGGCTGTCACTAGATAGGCTTAACTGTCAACTTTCCCATGGCTGCGTCATTCTCAGCCCGATCTACACTCAAGAGTACACGATCAATGAAGCGCTAAGGGGAAAGTAGAAATCCTGCTTCATACAAGTTGCCGAGTAAGCGATCAATGAAACCCTATGGTGAAAATCAAACTCCGGCATGATACAAGTTGCAAGATCACCCAGCTAGCCTATGATGGGTTGTCACTAGATAGGCTTAACTGTCAACTTTCCCATGGCTGCGACCTTCTCAGCCCGAGCTACACTCAAGAGTACACGATCAATGAAACCCTATGGGGAAAATCAAACTCCGACATGGTACAAGTTGTAAGCTCACCCAGCTAGCCTATGATGGGCTGTCACTAGATAGGCTTAACTGTCAACTTTCCCATGGCTGCGTCATTCTCAGCCCGATCTACACTCAAGAGTACACGATCAATGAAGCGCTAAGGGGAAAGTAGAAATCCTGCTTCATACAAGTTGCCGAGTAAGCGATCAATGAAAGCCTATGGTGAAAATCAAACTCCAGCATGATACAAGTTGCAAGATCACCCAGCTAGCCTATGATGGGTTGTCACTAGATAGGCTTAACTGTCAACTTTCCCATGGCTGCGACCTTCTCAGCCCGAGCTACACTCAAGAGTACACGATCAATGAAACCCTATGGGGAAAATCAAACTCCGACATGGTACAAGTTGCAAGCTCACCCAGCTAGCCTATGATGGGCTGTCACTAGATAGGCTTAACTGTCAACTTTCCCATGGCTGCGTCATTCTCAGCCCGATCTACACTCAAGAGTACACGATCAATGAAGCGCTAAGGGGAAAGTAGAAATCCTGCTTCATACAAGTTGCCGAGTAAGCGATCAATGAAACCCTATGGTGAAAATCAAACTCCGGCATGATACAAGTTGCAAGATCACCCAGCTAGCCTATGATGGGTTGTCACTAGATAGGCTTAACTGTCAACTTTCCCATGGCTGCGACCTTCTCAGCCCGAGCTACACTCAAGAGTACACGATCAATGAAACCCTATGGGGAAAATCAAACTCCGACATGGTACAAGTTGTAAGCTCACCCAGCTAGCCTATGATGGGCTGTCACTAGATAGGCTTAACTGTCAACTTTCCCATGGCTGCGTCATTCTCAGCCCGATCTACACTCAAGAGTACACGATCAATGAAGCGCTAAGGGGAAAGTAGAAATCCTGCTTGATACAAGTTGCCGAGTAAGCGATCAATGAAACCCTATGCTGAAAATCAAACTCCGGCATGATACAAGTTGCAAGATCACCCAGCTAGCCTATGATGGGTTGTCACTAGATAGGCTTAACTGTCAACTTTCCCATGGCTGCGACCTTCTCAGCCCGAGCTACACTCAAGAGTACACGATCAATGAAACCCTATGGGGAAAATCAAACTCCGACATGGTACAAGTTGCAAGCTCACCCAGCTAGCCTATGATGGGCTGTCACTAGATAGGCTTAACTGTCAACTTTCCCATGGCTGCGTCATTCTCAGCCCGATCTACACTCAAGAGTACACGATCAATGAAGCGCTAAGGGGAAAGTAGAAATCCTGCTTCATACAAGTTGCCGAGTAAGCGATCAATGAAATCCTATGGTGAAAATCAAACTCCGGCATGATACAAGTTGCAAGATCACCCAGCTAGCCTATGATGGGTTGTCACTAGATAGGCTTAACTGTCAACTTTCCCATGGCTGCGACCTTCTCAGCCCGAGCTACACTCAAGAGTACACGATCAATGAAACCCTATGGGGAAAATCAAACTCCGACATGGTACAAGTTGCAAGATCACCCAGCTAGCCTATGATGGGCTGTCACTAGATAGGCTTAACTGTCAACTTTCCCATGGCTGCGTCATTCTCAGCCCGATCTACACTCAAGAGTACACGATCAATGAAGCGCTAAGGGGAAAGTAGAAATCCTGCTTGATACAAGTTGCCGAGTAAGCGATCAATGAAACCCTATGCTGAAAATCAAACTCCGGCATGATACAAGTTGCAAGATCACCCAGCTAGCCTATGATGGGTTGTCACTAGATAGGCTTAACTGTCAACTTTCCCATGGCTGCGACCTTCTCAGCCCGAGCTACACTCAAGAGTACACGATCAATGAAACCCTATGGGGAAAATCAAACTCCGACATGGTACAAGTTGCAAGCTCACCCAGCTAGCCTATGATGGGCTGTCACTAGATAGGCTTAACTGTCAACTTTCCCATGGCTGCGTCATTCTCAGCCCGATCTACACTCAAGAGTACACGATCAATGAAGCGCTAAGGGGAAAGTAGAAATCCTGCTTCATACAAGTTGCCGAGTAAGCGATCAATGAAACCCTATGGTGAAAATCAAACTCCGGCATGATACAAGTTGCAAGATCACCCAGCTAGCCTATGATGGGTTGTCACTAGATAGGCTTAACTGTCAACTTTCCCATGGCTGCGACCTTCTCAGCCCGAGCTACACTCAAGAGTACACGATCAATGAAACCCTATGGGGAAAATCAAACTCCGACATGGTACAAGTTGTAAGCTCACCCAGCTAGCCTATGATGGGCTGTCACTAGATAGGCTTAACTGTCAACTTTCCCATGGCTGCGTCATTCTCAGCCCGATCTACACTCAAGAGTACACGATCAATGAAGCGCTAAGGGGAAAGTAGAAATCCTGCTTCATACAAGTTGCCGAGTAAGCGATCAATGAAACCCTATGGTGAAAATCAAACTCCGGCATGATACAAGTTGCAAGATCACCCAGCTAGCCTATGATGGGTTGTCACTAGATAGGCTTAACTGTCAACTTTCCCATGGCTGCGACCTTCTCAGCCCGAGCTACACTCAAGAGTACACGATCAATGAAACCCTATGGGGAAAATCAAACTCCGACATGGTACAAGTTGTAAGCTCACCCAGCTAGCCTATGATGGGCTGTCACTAGATAGGCTTAACTGTCAACTTTCCCACGGCTGCGTCATTCTCAGCCCGAGCTACACTCAAGAGTACACGATCAATGAAGCGCTAAGGGGAAAGTAGAAATCCTGCTTCATACAAGTTGCCGAGTAAGCGATCAATGAAATCCTATGGTGAAAATCAAACTCCGGCATGATACAAGTTGCAAGATCACCCAGCTAGCCTATGATGGGTTGTCACTAGATAGGCTTAACTGTCAACTTTCCCATGGCTGCGACCTTCTCAGCCCGAGCTACACTCAAGAGTACACGATCAATGAAACCCTATGGGGAAAATCAAACTCCGACATGGTACAAGTTGCAAGCTCACCCAGCTAGCCTATGATGGGCTGTCACTAGATAGGCTTAACTGTCAACTTTCCCATGGCTGCGTCATTCTCAGCCCGAGCTACACTCAAGAGTACACGATCAATGAAGCGCTAAGGGGAAAGTAGAAATCCTGCTTCATACAAGTTGCCGAGTAAGCGATCAATGAAATCCTATGGTGAAAATCAAACTCCGGCATGATACAAGTTGCAAGATCACCCAGCTAGCCTATGATGGGTTGTCACTAGATAGGCTTAACTGTCAACTTTCCCATGGCTGCGACCTTCTCAGCCCGAGCTACACTCAAGAGTACACGATCAATGAAACCCTATGGGGAAAATCAAACTCCGACATGGTACAAGTTGCAAGATCACCCAGCTAGCCTATGATGGGCTGTCACTAGATAGGCTTAACTGTCAACTTTCCCATGGCTGCGTCATTCTCAGCCCGATCTACACTCAAGAGTACACGATCAATGAAGCGCTAAGGGGAAAGTAGAAATCCTGCTTGATACAAGTTGCCGAGTAAGCGATCAATGAAACCCTATGCTGAAAATCAAACTCCGGCATGATACAAGTTGCAAGATCACCCAGCTAGCCTATGATGGGTTGTCACTAGATAGGCTTAACTGTCAACTTTCCCATGGCTGCGACCTTCTCAGCCCGAGCTACACTCAAGAGTACACGATCAATGAAACCCTATGGGGAAAATCAAACTCCGACATGGTACAAGTTGCAAGCTCACCCAGCTAGCCTATGATGGGCTGTCACTAGATAGGCTTAACTGTCAACTTTCCCATGGCTGCGTCATTCTCAGCCCGATCTACACTCAAGAGTACACGATCAATGAAGCGCTAAGGGGAAAGTAGAAATCCTGCTTCATACAAGTTGCCGAGTAAGCGATCAATGAAACCCTATGGTGAAAATCAAACTCCGGCATGATACAAGTTGCAAGATCACCCAGCTAGCCTATGATGGGTTGTCACTAGATAGGCTTAACTGTCAACTTTCCCATGGCTGCGACCTTCTCAGCCCGAGCTACACTCAAGAGTACACGATCAATGAAACCCTATGGGGAAAATCAAACTCCGACATGGTACAAGTTGTAAGCTCACCCAGCTAGCCTATGATGGGCTGTCACTAGATAGGCTTAACTGTCAACTTTCCCATGGCTGCGTCATTCTGAGCCCGAGCTACACTCAAGAGTACACGATCAATGAAGCGCTAAGGGGAAAGTAGAAATCCTGCTTCATACAAGTTGCCGAGTAAGCGATCAATGAAACCCTATGGTGAAAATCAAACTCCGGCATGATACAAGTTGCAAGATCACCCAGCTAGCCTATGATGGGTTGTCACTAGATAGGCTTAACTGTCAACTTTCCCATGGCTGCGACCTTCTCAGCCCGAGCTACACTCAAGAGTACACGATCAATGAAACCGTATGGGGAAAATCAAACTCCGACATGGTACAAGTTGCAAGATCACAAAGCTAGCCTATGATGGGCTGTCACTAGATAGGCTTAACTGTCAACTTTCCCATGGCTGCGTCATTGTCAGCCCGATCTACACTCAAGAGTACACGATCAATGAATCGCTAAGGGGAAAGTAGAAATCCTGCTTGATAAAAGTTGCCGAGTAAGCGATCAATGAAACCCTATGGTGAAAATCAAACTCCGGCATGATACAAGTTACAAGATCACCCAGCTAGCCTATGATGGGTTGTCACTAGATAGGCTTAACTGTCAACTTTCCCATGGCTGCGACCTTCTCAGCCCGAGCTACACTCAAGAGTACACGATCAATGAAACCCTATGGGGAAAATCAAACTCCGACATGGTACAAGTTGCAAGCTCACCCAGCTAGCCTATGATGGGCTGTCACTAGATAGGCTTAACTGTCAACTTTCCCATGGCTGCGTCATTCTCAGCCCGATCTACACTCAAGAGTACACGATCAATGAAGCGCTAAGGGGAAAGTAGAAATCCTGCTTCATACAAGTTGCCGAGTAAGCGATCAATGAAATCCTATGGTGAAAATCAAACTCCGGCATGATACAAGTTGCAAGATCACCCAGCTAGCCTATGATGGGTTGTCACTAGATAGGCTTAACTGTCAACTTTCCCATGGCTGCGACCTTCTCAGCCCGAGCTACACTCAAGAGTACACGATCAATGAAACCCTATGGGGAAAATCAAACTCCGACATGGTACAAGTTGCAAGATCACCCAGCTAGCCTATGATGGGCTGTCACTAGATAGGCTTAACTGTCAACTTTCCCATGGCTGCGTCATTCTCAGCCCGATCTACACTCAAGAGTACACGATCAATGAAGCGCTAAGGGGAAAGTAGAAATCCTGCTTCATACAAGTTGCCGAGTAAGCGATCAATGAAACCCTATGGTGAAAATCAAACTCCGGCATGATACAAGTTGCAAGATCACCCAGCTAGCCTATGATGGGTTGTCACTAGATAGGCTTAACTGTCAACTTTCCCATGGCTGCGACCTTCTCAGCCCGAGCTACACTCAAGAGTACACGATCAATGAAACCCTATGGGGAAAATCAAACTCCGACATGGTACAAGTTGTAAGCTCACCCAGCTAGCCTATGATGGGCTGTCACTAGATAGGCTTAACTGTCAACTTTCCCATGGCTGCGTCATTCTCAGCCCGATCTACACTCAAGAGTACACGATCAATGAAGCGCTAAGGGGAAAGTAGAAATCCTGCTTGATAAAAGTTGCCGAGTAAGCGATCAATGAAACCCTATGGTGAAAATCAAACTCCGGCATGATACAAGTTACAAGATCACCCAGCTAGCCTATGATGGGTTGTCACTAGATAGGCTTAACTGTCAACTTTCCCATGGCTGCGACCTTCTCAGCCCGAGCTACACTCAAGAGTACACGATCAATGAAGCGCTAAGGGGAAAGTAGAAATCCTGCTTCATACAAGTTGCCGAGTAAGCGATCAATGAAATCCTATGGTGAAAATCAAACTCCGGCATGATACAAGTTGCAAGATCACCCAGCTAGCCTATGATGGGTTGTCACTAGATAGGCTTAACTGTCAACTTTCCCATGGCTGCGACCTTCTCAGCCCGAGCTACACTCAAGAGTACACGATCAATGAAACCCTATGGGGAAAATCAAACTCCGACATGGTACAAGTTGCAAGATCACCCAGCTAGCCTATGATGGGGTGTCACTAGATAGGCTTAACTGTCAACTTTCCCATGGCTGCGTCATTCTCAGCCCGATCTACACTCAAGAGTACACGATCAATGAAGCGCTAAGGGGAAAGTAGAAATCCTGCTTGATACAAGTTGCCGAGTAAGCGATCAATGAAACCCTATGCTGAAAATCAAACTCCGGCATGATACAAGTTGCAAGATCACCCAGCTAGCCTATGATGGGTTGTCACTAGATAGGCTTAACTGTCAACTTTCCCATGGCTGCGACCTTCTCAGCCCGAGCTACACTCAAGAGTACACGATCAATGAAACCCTATGGGGAAAATCAAACTCCGACATGGTACAAGTTGCAAGCTCACCCAGCTAGCCTATGATGGGCTGTCACTAGATAGGCTTAACTGTCAACTTTCCCATGGCTGCGTCATTCTCAGCCCGATCTACACTCAAGAGTACACGATCAATGAAGCGCTAAGGGGAAAGTAGAAATCCTGCTTCATACAAGTTGCCGAGTAAGCGATCAATGAAACCCTATGGTGAAAATCAAACTCCGGCATGATACAAGTTGCAAGATCACCCAGCTAGCCTATGATGGGTTGTCACTAGATAGGCTTAACTGTCAACTTTCCCATGGCTGCGACCTTCTCAGCCCGAGCTACACTCAAGGAGTACACGATCAATGAAACCCTATGGGGAAAATCAAACTCCGACATGGTACAAGTTGCAAGCTCACCCAGCTAGCCTATGATGGGCTGTCACTAGATAGGCTTAACTGTCAACTTTCCCATGGCTGCGTCATTCTCAGCCCGATCTACACTCAAGAGTACACGATCAATGAAGCGCTAAGGGAAAGTAGAAATCCTGCTTCATACAAGTTGCCGAGTAAGCGATCAATGAAAGCCTATGGTGAAAATCAAACTCCGGCATGATACAAGTTGCAAGATCACCCAGCTAGCCTATGATGGGTTGTCACTAGATAGGCTTAACTGTCAACTTTCCCATGGCTGCGACCTTCTCAGCCCGAGCTACACTCAAGAGTACACGATCAATGAAACCCTATGGGGAAAATCAAACTCCGACATGGTACAAGTTGCAAGCTCACCCAGCTAGCCTATGATGGGCTGTCACTAGATAGGCTTAACTGTCAACTTTCCCATGGCTGCGTCATTCTCAGCCCGATCTACACTCAAGAGTACACGATCAATGAAGCGCTAAGGGGAAAGTAGAAATCCTGCTTCATACAAGTTGCCGAGTAAGCGATCAATGAAACCCTATGGTGAAAATCAAACTCCGGCATGATACAAGTTGCAAGATCACCCAGCTAGCCTATGATGGGTTGTCACTAGATAGGCTTAACTGTCAACTTTCCCATGGCTGCGACCTTCTCAGCCCGAGCTACACTCAAGAGTACACGATCAATGAAACCCTATGGGGAAAATCAAACTCCGACATGGTACAAGTTGTAAGCTCACCCAGCTAGCCTATGATGGGCTACACTAGATAGGCTTAACTGTCAACTTTCCCATGGCTGCGTCATTCTCAGCCCGAGCTACACTCAAGAGTACACGATCAATGAAGCGCTAAGGGGAAAGTAGAAATCCTGCTTCATACAAGTTGCCGAGTAAGCGATCAATGAAACCCTATGGTGAAAATCAAACTCCGGCATGATACAAGTTGCAAGATCACCCAGCTAGCCTATGATGGGTTGTCACTAGATAGGCTTAACTGTCAACTTTCCCATGGCTGCGACCTTCTCAGCCCGAGCTACACTCAAGAATACACGATCAATGAAACCGTATGGGGAAAATCAAAATCCGACATGGTACAAGTTGCAAGATCACCCAGCTAGCCTATGATGGGCTGTCACTAGATAGGCTTAACTGTCAACTTTCCCATGGCTGCGTCATTGTCAGCCCGATCTACACTCAAGAGTACACGATCAATGAAGCGCTAAGGGGAAAGTAGAAATCCTGCTTGATACAAGTTGCCGAGTAAGCGATCAATGAAACCCTATGGTGAAAATCAAACTCCGGCATGATACAAGTTACAAGATCACCCAGCTAGCCTATGATGGGTTGTCACTAGATAGGCTTAACTGTCAACTTTCCCATGGCTGCGACCTTCTCAGCCCGAGCTACACTCAAGAGTACACGATCAATGAAACCCTATGGGAAAATCAAACTCCGACATGGTACAAGTTGCAAGCTCACCCAGCTAGCCTATGATGGGCTGTCACTAGATAGGCTTAACTGTCAACTTTCCCATGGCTGCGTCATTCTCAGCCCGATCTACACTCAAGAGTACACGATCAATGAAGCGCTAAGGGGAAAGTAGAAATCCTGCTTCATACAAGTTGCCGAGTAAGCGATCAATGAAACCCTATGGTGAAAATCAAACTCCGGCATGATACAAGTTGCAAGATCACCCAGCTAGCCTATGATGGGTTGTCACTAGATAGGCTTAACTGTCAACTTTCCATGGCTGCGACCTTCTCAGCCCGAGCTACACTCAAGAGTACACGATCAATGAAACCCTATGGGGAAAATCAAACTCCGACATGGTACAAGTTTGCAAGATCATCCAGCTAGCCTATGATGGGCTGTCACTAGATAGGCTTAACTGTCAACTTTCCCATGGCTGCGTCATTCTCAGCCCGATCTACACTCAAGAGTACACGATCAATGAAGCGCTAAGGGGAAAGTAGAAATCCTGCTTGATACAAGTTGCCGAGTAAGCGATCAATGAAACCCTATGCTGAAAATCAAACTCCGGCATGATACAAGTTGCAAGATCACCCAGCTAGCCTATGATGGGTTGTCACTAGATAGGCTTAACTGTCAACTTTCCCATGGCTGCGACCTTCTCAGCCCGAGCTACACTCAAGAGTACACGATCAATGAAACCCTATGGGGAAAATCAAACTCCGACATGGTACAAGTTGCAAGCTCACCCAGCTAGCCTATGATGGGCTGTCACTAGATAGGCTTAACTGTCAACTTTCCCATGGCTGCGTCATTCTCAGCCCGATCTACACTCAAGAGTACACGATCAATGAAGCGCTAAGGGGAAAGTAGAAATCCTGCTTCATACAAGTTGCCGAGTAAGCGATCAATGAAACCCTATGGTGAAAATCAAACTCCGGCATGATACAAGTTGCAAGATCACCCAGCTAGCCTATGATGGGTTGTCACTAGATAGGCTTAACTGTCAACTTTCCCATGGCTGCGACCTTCTCAGCCCGAGCTACACTCAAGAGTACACGATCAATGAAACCCTATGGGGAAAATCAAACTCCGACATGGTACAAGTTGCAAGATCACCCAGCTAGCCTATGATGGGCTGTCACTAGATAGGCTTAACTGTCAACTTTCCCATGGCTGCGTCATTCTCAGCCCGATCTACACTCAAGAGTACACGATCAATGAAGCGCTAAGGGGAAAGTAGAAATCCTGCTTGATACAAGTTGCCGAGTAAGCGATCAATGAAACCCTATGCTGAAAATCAAACTCCGGCATGATACAAGTTGCAAGATCACCCAGCTAGCCTATGATGGGTTGTCACTAGATAGGCTTAACTGTCAACTTTCCCATGGCTGCGACCTTCTCAGCCCGAGCTACACTCAAGAGTACACGATCAATGAAACCCTATGGGGAAAATCAAACTCCGACATGGTACAAGTTGCAAGCTCACCCAGCTAGCCTATGATGGGCTGTCACTAGATAGGCTTAACTGTCAACTTTCCCATGGCTGCGTCATTCTCAGCCCGATCTACACTCAAGAGTACACGATCAATGAAGCGCTAAGGGGAAAGTAGAAATCCTGCTTCATACAAGTTGCCGAGTAAGCGATCAATGAAACCCTATGGTGAAAATCAAACTCCGGCATGATACAAGTTGCAAGATCACCCAGCTAGCCTATGATGGGTTGTCACTAGATAGGCTTAACTGTCAACTTTCCCATGGCTGCGACCTTCTCAGCCCGAGCTACACTCAAGAGTACACGATCAATGAAACCCTATGGGGAAAATCAAACTCCGACATGGTACAAGTTGTAAGCTCACCCAGCTAGCCTATGATGGGCTGTCACTAGATAGGCTTAACTGTCAACTTTCCCATGGCTGCGTCATTCTCAGCCCGATCTACACTCAAGAGTACACGATCAATGAAGCGCTAAGGGGAAAGTAGAAATCCTGCTTCATACAAGTTGCCGAGTAAGCGATCAATGAAAGCCTATGGTGAAAATCAAACTCCAGCATGATACAAGTTGCAAGATCACCCAGCTAGCCTATGATGGGTTGTCACTAGATAGGCTTAACTGTCAACTTTCCCATGGCTGCGACCTTCTCAGCCCGAGCTACACTCAAGAGTACACGATCAATGAAACCCTATGGGGAAAATCAAACTCCGACATGGTACAAGTTGCAAGCTCACCCAGCTAGCCTATGATGGGCTGTCACTAGATAGGCTTAACTGTCAACTTTCCCATGGCTGCGTCATTCTCAGCCCGATCTACACTCAAGAGTACACGATCAATGAAGCGCTAAGGGGAAAGTAGAAATCCTGCTTCATACAAGTTGCCGAGTAAGCGATCAATGAAACCCTATGGTGAAAATCAAACTCCGGCATGATACAAGTTGCAAGATCACCCAGCTAGCCTATGATGGGTTGTCACTAGATAGGCTTAACTGTCAACTTTCCCATGGCTGCGACCTTCTCAGCCCGAGCTACACTCAAGAGTACACGATCAATGAAACCCTATGGGGAAAATCAAACTCCGACATGGTACAAGTTGTAAGCTCACCCAGCTAGCCTATGATGGGCTGGTCACTAGATAGGCTTAACTGTCAACTTTCCCATGGCTGCGTCATTCTCAGCCCGATCTACACTCAAGAGTACACGATCAATGAAGCGCTAAGGGGAAAGTAGAAATCCTGCTTGATACAAGTTGCCGAGTAAGCGATCAATGAAACCCTATGCTGAAAATCAAACA